>NW_018405071.1:32349-70144 GCF_002113885.1 Mizuhopecten yessoensis
GGACAATGGTCAGTCTAAAGCTAGTGGGACAATGGTCAGTCTAAAGCTAGTGGGACAATGGTCAGTCTAAAGCTAGTGGGACAATGGTCAGTCTAAAGCTAGTTGCCTAGGACAATGGTCAGTCTAAAGCTAGTGGGACAATGGTCAGTCTAAAGCTAGTGGGACAATGGTCAGTCTGAAGCTAGTGGGACAGGACTATATCCCACTACAGGGTAGATACATTGAGTTTCCTGTAGAACTTTTACAAAGATACACATCCATCACATAGAAACACATCTCAGTAAATATAATAATGGTATAACCTAGCTAGCTAGCTATATAGAACTACATACCCAGAAGGTCAACAGCTCCCCATTACACACACCCTCTATACCCTTCTCAGTGTGTCCTTGTACACAATCTTATTGTTATGATGATTGGCCGTTTAAAGATTTCAACAAATGAATAAATTATATACAATACTACTTAATGTAACTAATTAACATCACAATCACTGCAGTCGTTATCAGACAGTTATTTTTTTCCCAGCAATAGCATGTTGCTCATTCAAATTAACACCCGTTAAATAAACTACCATGCATGGTCATCACCATTAAAATACACTTAAACCCCAAACCATGTATGTACATGAAGTGTTCTCATTAAACACAGCAGCTGGTTGCCAGTTAAGTATACGTAGCTATATAGCCTGCAGTATTCATCAACTTTAAACTGGCTATTTATTTTTAATGCATATAGGTCAACATTATGGCATGGGAACATTCATGTGGCCATATTATTTTCAAATCCACTACCTACATGTATATACTGTAATTCCAAAACTTGGTGCTCATGAGAGCACTGATAAACCTTGTAGTGTTTGTGTTACCTAAATTTTACAACAGCCTGTTCCTTTATGACTTGGGTAACTACAGCATCATTTGTATTGGAATATATTCCTCAGTTTTTGGTCATTTTGGGAAAATAAGGCACTTTTTAGCTAGGGAAAACAGCCTGTATCTGTATTCGGCAGTAAAACTGAGCAAAAAAACCCTGAAATGCAAGACTTTTTCTAGCTTGCCCAGGGGAAACAAACCGTACATAAAATATATATAAAATTTGTTAAAGTGGGATTAATATAATCTTCCCCTACCTTGAGGGTGTGATACAGAAATCTCCAACCCGAGTTCGGGGTGATGTTTTTTGGTTAGACAACCAAAAAAATCTCCCCGAGGGTTGGAGTTTTCTCTGTCACACCATCAAGGTAGGGAATGATTGTTTTTCTTCCATCCTATTATTTCAGTCACAACTCCACCGACAGCAGTATAAACAAAAACACATGTTGGGTATGAATATCGTCATTCCCTTTGATAACGTCACAATTACCGGTGATGCAGAGTTATCTTCTCTTGGGAGCAGGTATTGATTGTTACGTCACTTGTTTGTGAGAGAAACGTCATCATTTTTTGAGAAAACGACGTAATTTTCTCACACAGACCAATGACGTAACAATCAATACCTGCTCCAAAGAGAAGATAACTCTGCAATACGCAGAGACGGAATCTCCCCCTAGGGGGTGACAAGCTAATCTTTCCCGGCTAAAACGGGAGACACACCTGTGAAGGGTGGGAGAAATTTTTATCATTTTTTTTTATTGTAGACAGTTTGGTTTGGTTGTCACTGTTGTAGTTCTCAGTTTAAGGGTGTACGCAAACTTCCTTGGATTTGACCAAGATTTACATGGTGGATGTCGTCAATGAGGCAGAAGATGCTTACCCTTCTGGTACACCTGGGTCTTATTCTCCTAGTACTTTTTCAAGGGTATCCATGCATTTAAATCATTCCTGTGTTCATATTTTGTCTTAGATGTCAATATCAACTTGGTATTCTAACTCATTCACCCCTGAAGTTTCATAAAGAACTATTCCAACCTTTGAATTGGAAGAGTTCAAATGTGTCTTCAGGGGTGAATGAAATAATAATCACCTGGTTGTCAATAATTCTTGTACTTTTGCAAGGGTGTCCATGCCTGTAACTATTTCCTGTGCTCATTTTTCTTCTCAATTTCATCAATTTTGAGCTTAAATTTATCATTTAAACCGTAAGAAAATGGAGATCACAAGTGGTACAGCAGGACAGATGGACTGCACAGTTCTCGCACAAAACGTCATATTGTTTGAAACATAAAAACAGGTTTAATTTCTTTCGGTGTAGTTATCAGCATGATAAAGAAAACTGTTCTCTATATGATTTTATAACAAGGACCTGAGTTTGTTTTTATTTTAGCATTGTGACTCATACTAATGACAAGTGCCCGAGGCGTTATACAAACTGCACGTAAATCCAATGAAAGATTTGTTTTATTATATTTAAAACAAGCCCTGATAAATCCATTAAAAGTTTCTTTGTTTAAGTGCAATTTATAACAATGTTCAAAGATAGTGGCGTCTCTGAAATAATTCTACAAGATATTACATTGTAATGAATATAATTTGTAGAACATTGTATACTTAATTGTAATTAATTACCACCAACTTTACTTTTTTTTAAGGGAAGCACAGCATTGCCAATAATCCCGATGAACATGCTGGTGTTGTATTAGAAAATCGTGAAGTTTACAATGATCCAATAATATTAACAAGAGGTCCAAAGGGCCTGTTTCATATGTATACACGCGAACAAAACAAAAACATGTTCATGTCATACGTTTCGCGTGCTTATAAATTGTACTTAAAATTCCTAATGTATATCGGACAACACATATAATGTGAATTTTATAATCAACATGCCCCCTCACCCCCATCTCCCTCGTAAAGGGCTAGCGATTAATGTAAACAAATACTCACCATGGTTGAATGGATTTCCGTTTTCCCAAGCATAATACGGTGACTCTCCCACCTCCGTAAATAACGTGAATTCATAATTTTGCTCACAATTGTCCTTGTGTGGTTGAGTCGACATATTTGAATTTCGCCTTCATGTATTAAACGAAATCTTGGCCCTGTGAAGGGTTTGGATACATGTGTAACAGAAGAACACGGTCGATTTGCGCTATTTAAACTTGTCCCGCTGTCATTTCTACTGATAATCCCGTTGGAATAAGGAAGGACTGTTCGCGGACTACATTCGATTTCGTCTATTTGAATAATATCCACGTCCGTTGAGGACGATCCCGTGGTGACGTTTTCTATATTGGTGACGAGAGTCGCCATGTTTCTCGGCACCTCACGATCGTCTCCTCTCAAAGGCTCCACATTATTACGCGTAGTTGCAGCTGAAGCAGGAGCAGGGCAGGAGTCGAGCCCCGAGATAGCCAACATTGTTCTACAATAGCTGTAAATACAAGCCAGTTTGCTTGAATAAAGTAAAACACACGACAATTTTAAGAATTTAACTTCATTTCCCGTTACTGATGTCTCCTCTGAATTTCCCGTTCGCTGTCAAAATAGGATTTAATAACGGGAACACAATGGACTCTCACGGAGTATAAATATAGTAACGACAGTCTACTGGGTCACGTGATCTGGATGTGACGTAGGTTGCTCGCGAGCCTGTTACTTTTTAATGTACAGGAAACTGACACCCATACATGCTGATAGCGTCACGATTTCCACATTCGTGAATTATTGGTTGAAATATGTTTATTGTAATCACTCATGTTGTCTAGAAATCGTATGCATTTGTTCATTTGCCGCGCCCCATATCATGCATTTAGACACAATTGAAAACTGCTTACATTGGCGCTAGCATCTTATCTTAATTTTCGTGTTAAAAGCACGATTTTCCGGGAATTCAGTTTGTTAGAAGATAATCGTGCCGTAAATTGATGTCATAAAAACAAATTAATAATGGAGGTGAAATGGAAGGTCACTAATATAGCTACATGTAGCTACACGACGTCAGAAACACAGGGACATCAAATGTATGTCCCCTACAAATGGGTGTCGTATTCGTATGATCACTGAAATACCAATCAGTGTTGGCGAAATAACGACATTTTATTTGACAATAAATTACGAGCATTAATTTACAAAAGTACAAGATGGCAGACTCTAATTAATATACATGTATACACTATTTCATTTTTAAATGCTATAATTTATAAATTGGAATTAAAAGAGACGGACAGAGAGAGGGGGAGGGGAGGGGGGGGGGCTAATAGTCCGCAATTATAATACATACATCCTCATCATTATTAATGTATGACAGATGATATCTGCCTCCAAAGCAACAGATAGTGTAAAAATGCATATCGGACCATGTGGTTGTTGATACTCTATTCGCTAGAATCTGTCAGAGTCACGAATGTATTGCTGGGTATGCATGAATATCGTTATGTTTTCCTGTTCCGAAAGAGATGTATCTCCAAATAAAAATAGATTTAAATTAAAGAGGCATGTATTCATTTAGTTCATGATTAAGCTTAATTCTTTGTTCGATATATTTATTACAGGTAAAAAAGAAATGGCGTGTGTCTTCAATAGGGAAGACACATATACAACGTTGGTAATCATTAAGGTTAACACGAAACATAGCGCTTTTCAAAGTACTAAAACGGTTTCTTAATTTTGTATCCAAAATATTATTTTTTCTATCACCATAAAAAAGATGATTTGGTACAAGAGGCAAGTTTATGTCTTGAATGACGTTTCTAAATGATGAGAACGTGGCGCTACGTCGTATCAGGTAACTGGTTCCACATCTAACAGTAGAAGGAAAGAAGGATATGTTAGATAATTCAAGTCTGTTGTTAGGTAGGTTGTAGTTTTCAACGTTTCGAAGATTATAGTGAGAGTTATCGGCAAGGGAAGGGAGTAGAGTGTTGAGATAGTTAGAAGCTATATTATTGTGGTTTTATAAAATAATTGAAGTTTTCGACGGGATCTCCGATGGGCTAGAGATTCTCATCCAGTTTCATTATATAAAGATTGTCTACTAGTAAACGACGGTAAACCAGTGACAATACGTCCAGCTTCAAGTTGTAGCTTTTCTAATTTGTCTGTATCAGTAATAGAACAACCATCCCAAAGTCCACAACAATATTCTAGAATAGGAAGTATAAATGTTCTATATAACTTATTCAGTGTACGTCGGTTCAGGGTATTATTTCAATTTACGGAGGACACTTAATTGTTTAACTACTTTTATACAAATATTATCAATGTGATAGGTCCATTTACCGTTAGCATTGATTTATACTCCCAGATGCTTATGATTTTCAACAAATTCAATACTTACATTATTGAAGTTAATTTCAATGAGGTGATCAAGTTCAATATTAGAAACAAGTAAAGCCTCTGTTTTTGCAGGATTAAATTTAACAAGCTACTTATCTGCCCAAAATTGTTTACGAGATCATTATTAATTTATCCGAATATAAAAGAGAGGTGTCATCAGCAAAGAGGTTTGATAGACTTTCTATATTATCTGTTATGTCATTGATATATAGTATAAACAGCAACGGGCCAAGGACCGAACCCTGAGGTACTCCTGCATTTGTTATCTTAACAGAAGATTTACTTTTTCCAATAAAAACTTGTTGAGATCTATTAGTAACATAATTAATTTACATGGCCATGTCCATATCCTACTCCGTATCAGACCGAGACTCCCACATCGGCCCGAGGGACCGGAGGCCCGAGGACTGATGTGGGTCGAGGGCCGATGAGTAGCAGGATTTAGAAATTATCATATGAAAACATTTTTATCATATTCTGCTCTGCAATATCAAAATTATATACAATAACAAATAAATAATACAGACAATGTATATTTCACGAGCTCGACCATGATCATAATACAGAGAACAAAATAACAATTACACATGAATGTACAGCGTGTTCACGTGATACCAGTTTGAGGTGTGCGTTTTCAGAAAGGTGTTGAATCGAAGTTAAACGGATATGGCGCGTGCCGGGATATGGCTTATGCATAACAAGTAATACGACACTTGCAAGACAACCCATATCACGGACAAGTATGTGATAAATAGCTTGTATCCTTCTGTCATATAATCCTAATGAGCTACTCGCCTCATCATCAGAGACGCGCATGTCAGCACATTACCAATATCATCCTGATATATCCAACTTACTATCGGTTGATATCTGATCCTTCTGTTGATCGATTTTAGCTTTACTGTTATTATTATTATCAACTTCTGTAGGTCGTTAACAAGTGGACGCTATTTTGACTTTATTTTTCTAAGCCATCCATAATTCAACTTGATGACAGCTTATTTTGGGACGTTGCCCCCCTTACGACGTATCTTTGAGCACGTTATCAAGTTGACGTCGTGTTTTGTCATCTATATACTACTTTATACCACCTACCAGTAGCATAATAAATTCATTATCATTGGTTGACAATGTGAGAAGAAGTTGAAATGAACTTGAGAACGGATTTTCCCATTCCCCAGCACTTGGGAACGTATTTTCTCAAAAAAGAACGTCTGCTCGCTCTTGATGACGTCCGAAACCGGAAAAAGTGTCCGCACAAAAGTGATCCGTGTAAGATAATAGTCCGTTATAAACATCAATACAAAGTTACGGAAAAATAACACCACCATTTCAGGTGTAAATGTGCATATGGAAAACTAATGAAGAAAGGATTGTTTTAAAAATATTTTCCATACGTAGTTTGAAGTTTCATTGTATTCCTCTGCGCAAAACTTCCATCTGTTTACGTTTGTCACAGGCGATCGTTGACCATTGAGCTTAGAAGTCTTTTGGAAAACATGGTGTTTAGTTGAGTTTTTTTAAATGGAGAAATATATAAGGAAGAAGTATATAGATGATAAATAGTTTATCATACAGTATTTTCAGAGTTTGTCGTTCGAACAATTTTCTCATCGTTCGCACGTAGACAAAATCTCGAGTCCACATGCGGTGACCTCTCGATTTTCTGTTTTGTGTTTTGGTATACGGTAATTTCCTGCTGTTGCGGTGCGTGTGTTTCTGTTGTGACTTTCCTGGACTAAAGTGTGTTTTGAGATATACAGGGGTAAAATCATTGATAACCTTGTACATCAATATGCCACTCTTTTGGGAAGGGGCAACCAATTTAACTTTTTAAATAAATGTTCAGATGGTGAAGAAACATCTGCTTCATGAATGGATCTGGCAATTCTCTTTTGAATTCGTTGGAGTTTATGAATACTTTTGATTGTACAGTGGCCCCATATATTAGAGCAGTAATCAAAGTATGGAAGCATAAAACAGTTATAGTATGTGATTCTGGACGGTATGGGTAGAAACATTTTAGTTCTGTTAAGATGGTGTAGTTTAAAAACAACTTTCTTAATAAGTTCTCAAACTTGCATCTCCCACGACAGATGTTCATCAATGCACACTTCAAGAAGTTTTTCTGATTTTACATTTTCCAGAGTGGTATCATTAAAAATAACGTTATATTTGTTAGCACATGCTTTCCTTTTCTGTCTTGAACAAATTAATATAGCTTTTGTTTTTTTCCGCATTTGAAACCATTTTATTTTCCTTGCAACAAGTCGAGACATTCACCAAATCATCATTTAAGGCCGTTTCAATTTTAGAAATATCCTTGTCAGCTTTGTGCATTGAATTATCATCTGCGTATAGGTGCATATCACATGAGCTGACATACAAGGGTAACTCATTCACATATAGGAGAAATAAGAGTGGTCCCGCTATTGATCCCTGAGGTACACCTGTCTCTACATCTGTCGGTTCGCTAAAACTACCTTTGAATGAAACCTTTTNAGACTTCCTCTTCTGGTGATGTTGTCGTTAAAAAATTTAACAACCTAAAACTAAAATTAACCAATGGCAGGCTTCGCAATATTCAAACTATCACTGGACCAGACGAAAATATGGATTTTGGGCTACGAGGTGTCTGCATTAAATGCTGCAGGTCCTGCTTTCTGATTGGTTGAAAGAAAGAGTTATGTCGCGTTTTGATTGGCTGGGTATAAATACGATAATGCATTCATGTTGACCTCTGACGTGACCCTCTATGGGATGTTGTTAGATCTTCAACGCGACATATCAGTAAACGGGAGCGATGTGAAGATATAATTTTAATTAGATTGAATTATCATCTGCGTATAGGTGCATATCACATGAGCTGACATATAAGGGTAACTCATTCACATATAGGAGAAATAAGAGTGGTCCCGCTATTGATCCCTGAGGTACACCTGTCTCTACATCTGTCGGTTCGCTAAAACTACCTTTGAATGGAACCTTTTGAATTCTCTCTGATAGATATGATTTAAAAAACAGTAGCGAACTCTTTGAACATCCATATATTTTAAGTTTTTGAAGTAGTATTTTGCAATTTCATTGCATTAAGATTGAAATGAAAGTCATCCATAACGTTGAATGTTTAACAGAGAAATCTTAACCTTCGGGATGAGATTCTTGAATGTCTAGCCCTCTAAGCCTCGGGTGAGACGAGCAATAATTGATATTAACCGTGGGGTGACTCTGTCATATCCAAACGCTACTAACCATTAGTGTGGTGTATGTGTGCATGTGTGTACATATTGGTGTATTTGACTCCTTGTGATAGCGCGGATCTGATGCCGATTTTATAGTGCTATCTCACTGAAATGCCATGCCGAAGGCACCAAGTACTGACAACGGGTGAACCAGTTGTTGCGATTCCCCTAAATGCTGAACGTTAAACAGGGAATAACAACTACCATTTTTAAGGACTTCGCGTTTTTAATCGGGACAAATTTGAAGGATCTTTACACAAACACCAAAGTAATTGAAATATGAATTGCAATATGTTTTAAATCTCTTTTTACATATAATTATGGTTGTCTTTATGATAACAGAAAAGATCTATCAAAATCCTGGGCCATTGGCTTCTCCCTCTTTGTGTTCAATTGATAATAATTTGGGGAAACAAGCATTATTGACGAACTTGGAAGTTGTATGTCTTATACCTCTTATGTGACATAGTGTAACAAAATAGTATTCGTCAGTCTCAGCAGCAACATAAAGTGATGATGTTAAAAATATGGTATCTGAATTCAATAAATAATCAGTTGAAAAAAAGTTTGACCAACTTTGAAGTGTAGTGTTTTACGTTTGATGTGACATAGTGTAACAAAATAGTATTCGTCTGTCTCGGCAGCATCATTAGGTGAAATATTTAGTAAAAATGGTTTCGGACCTACTTTTTCATACATGACCAATGTTGCTTTCGCACAATAAAAAAGACCAACCTTTAAATTGGCCAACAGCCTGATTTGGAGCATTTTGTAATGTCAATTATATAGTAAGTTGATAACACATCAGGCTTTGTACACGTTGTGTGTCAAAGCATCAGCTAGATTTTCGCTCTATCACGATCTGTCATGAAATTGACATTTAATAACTTTGGGCTAAATATATCGTAACATGGTGCCAGAACGTGAGCAGTTTCATCGCAGATGTCCACAGCAATAACACCGCGATATTTCGTTGATAAAAATGGATACTAGGTTTTACGGCGGTTGGTATATGTTCCATCTCGTTGTCTCGTCTTTTCACACCGAGAAGACAAGATTTAGTAATCTTTTATTTTGTAATAATTTTAATTTCCGAAATCTCGTCGTCTTTTCTTCCTCCTTAGAAGATGGAAAGACGAGAAATGATATGCGAAAAGACTAAAAAAATGCATGTTAATAAGCGACCTTTCGTTTGGGTTTTTTTCGGGGTAGAATTTTCGTCTTTCTGTTGTTTCGTCTTTTTGCCTCGAAAAAACGAGAATTAATGACTCTCAATTCTTCTCCTTTCGTCTTTTCGCCCCGACGTTTGGGGTTCATCACATAATTCACTTTCCAACTAAGCATTTACGATGAATCCTAGAAGGACGAAACAGCTGTATAATGCCGTGTAAACAGCTGTATAATGCAGTGTAAACAGCTGTATAATGCAGTGTAAACAGCTGTATAATGCAGTGTACACAGCTGTATAATGCAGTGTAAACAGCTGTATAATGCTGTGTAAACAGCTGTATAATGTAGTGTAAACAGCTGTATAATGTAGTGTTATACATTTTAGGCGTACTGTATCACTCGCCTAATTTGTATAGGTTCAATCAACTTGTTTATGTTTTACGTCCATCTTTTGAGCAACCCTTTGGATCAGTCCCAGAATCTAGCACGCACAACTTAGAACAAGTGTAACCTACATGTGAAAATTCCAAGATGGCTGCCTGTTGGTCATTTTAATCTTCCCATCCGTCCAAAACGTCAATATTCACGACTACGGAGTGCGGCGAACCTATATATAGCTACTTGTAAAATATGATAGATATCCCTCCCGTATTTTCTTTGGCAAAGCCATATAAAGAAAACTTAAACTACCAAATTTCAACGTAAACGCCTTTTTTCCATCTTGTCTTGCGACGAGTTCCAAAATCCATTATTCACATCTGAACACTACGGGTAATCTACAGAAGTTAGAAAGATCGTACCCGTACATAGACGTTTCTAACAATCTGTAATTCTCAAAATTCAAGATGGAGGCCGGTCTGATGCTCAGTTTGGTTAAATGCAGGTAGTGTTTTGGTGTTATATTTTGAACGTTCTATCAACAGCTGAGGTCATTTAACGACGTGCCTCCATATGTGTTGTGTAAACGTGCACGTGCGTATGTGTGCAGGAGAAAGGGTATGCTGGTTCACTTTCCTCCGTTTGATAGCACGGATCTGATGCCGACTTTATAGTGCTTTCTCACTGAAATACCATGACGAAGCACCCAGCACAACATTCCGCCGGTCACATTATACTGACAACGGGTGAGCAGTTGCCATTACCCCCAATGCTGAACGATAAGCAGGGAATAACAACTAAATTTTTAAGGGTTTTGGTATGTCCCGGCCTGGGGACAGAACCCATTGCCTTCCTCGCCATGAATATCGTTATGTTTTCCTGTTCCGAAAGAGATGTATCTCCGAATAAAAGTAGATTTAAATTAAGAGGCATGTATTCATTCAGTTAACGATAAAGCTTAATTCTTTCTTTCAATAGGGAAGACACATTTACAACGTTGGTAATCATTAAGGTTAACCCGAAACAGATCACTTTTCAAAGTACTAAAACGGTTTCTTAATTATGTATCCAAAATATTATTTTTTCTATCACCATAAAAAATGATTTGGTACAAGAGGCAAGTTTATGTCTTGAATGACGTTTCTAAATGATGAGAACGTGGCGCTACGTCGTATACTAGTAGGTAACTGGTTCCACAGTCTAACAGTAGAAGGAATCTGTTGTTAGGTAGGTTGTAGTTTTCAACGTTTCGAAGATTATAGTGAGAGTTATCGACAAGGGAAGGGAGTAGAGTGTTGAGATAGTTAGGAGCTATATAAATTATTGTGGATTTTATCAAATAGTAAGTTTTCGACGGGATCTCCGATGGCCTAGAGAATCCCATCCAGTTTCATTATATATAAATGATCTACTAGTAAACGACGGAAAACCAGTGTCAATACGTCCAGCTTCAAGTTGTAGCTTTTTGTCTGTATCAGTAATAGAACAACCATCCCACAGTTCACAACAGTATTCTAGAATAGGAAGTATAAATGTTCTATATATCTTACTCAGTGTACGTCGGTTCAGGGTATTATTTCAATAATACAATTAAGGGAGGACACTTAATTGTTTAACTACTTTTTTACAAATATTATCAATGTGATAGGTCCATTAACAGTTAGCATTGAAGAATACTCCCAGATGCTTATGATTTTCAACAAATTCAATACTTACATTATTGAAGTTAATTTCAATGAGGTGATCAAGTTCAATATTAGATATAAGTAAAGCCTCTGTTTTTGCAGGATTGAATTTAACAAGCCACTTATCTGCCCACAATTTTATATTTACGAGATCATTATTAATGTTTTGTTCAATTACTTGTGGTGATTTATCCGAATATAAAAGAGAGATATCATCAGAAAAAAGTTTTGATAGATTTTCAATTTATCTGTTATGTCATTAATATATAGTATAAACAGCAACGGACCAAGAACCAAACCCTGAGGTACTCCTGCATTTGTTATCTTAACAGAAGATCTACTATTTCCAATAAAAACTTGTTGAGATCTATTAGTAACATAATCAATTAACCAGTCCAATAACTTTCCCGATATTCCATAGCTAGCTAGTTTCACTTCCATCCCCCTATGCCACACTCGATCAAACGCCTTAGAAATATCTCTTTTTTTTAGACAAGTTGGCTGGGTTTTTTTCAAGATTATCGCACATAGTATGAAATATTTCTATAAGCTGGTGTACAGGAGAATGACTTGGTTGAAAACCTGACTGACATTTATATAAGAGAGAATTATCTAAAAGGTAGTTATGTAAATATTTAGCGACTAGTCTTTCGAAAACTTTACCAATAGTACTTAGTAGTACAATAGGTCTATAATTTGAAGGGTCTTGTTTATCTCCTTCTATTTAAAAAAAACCCAGCATAACTAGAGCATGTTTCCAGTGTTTGAAAAAAGATCCAGTTTTTAAAGATGAGCGAAAGATCAATGAAAGAGGATAAGCAACTAAATTAGAGCTGTTCTTTAGCATGATTTAACTAATAGTATCCTTTCCTACAGCTTTACCGATTTTTAATGTCTTTAGAATGTCGATAATGTCATTAATATTAAACGGTATGTCTGAGATGGTCGAGCCTGTTCTAGATTCTATAACAGGTACGACGTCAATGTTTCCCTATTTAAAAACAATACGATAAAATCTGCTATTTCCCTTAAATCACTTAAATCTCTCCATCTGAGAGCTACTCCCTCCCAAAATTAGGACTACTCCCTGCAAAAAAAGACTACTCCCTGCCAGAAAGACGACTACTCCCTCATGCACATTTGTAGGCGGAGCTTATAAGATTTAAACCAATGAAAACCTTGGTAGGCGGGGCCTACTCCGTTACGCTCGTCACTTCACATTTTCAAAACCGATGACGGCCGTTTTGTTGTTGTAAAGAAGAGTTACAGCAGATTTTGGACGTTAAACGTAGCTTAAATACAAAAGCTGTTATAAAGACTACAGTAAATTCACTTCAAACTTATTTAACAGAACGGAATGTCGGAAGCGTTGACGATTAGGGTCAAGCAAGTTCAGAGGAGGTGCACGTGTGGCCACGAAAGTTTTATGCAGAACTTAAAAAAGTGGATGGGACTAGATATGGTAGGAAAACAATGGCGACTATAGTGTAACAAAATAGTATTCGTCAGTCTCGGCAGCATCATTAGGTGAAATATTTAGTAAAATATGGTTTCTGGCCTAATTTTCATACATGACCAATGTTGCTTTCGCACAATAAAAAAAAGACCAACCTTTAAAGTTGGCCAACAGCCTGATTTGGGTCATTTTGTAATGTCAGTGATATATTTAGTTGATAACACATCAGGTTTTGTACACGTTGTGTCTCAAAGTATCAGTTAGATACTTGCTCTATCACGATCTGTCAGGGAAACAATTGACATTTCATAAATTTGGGCTAAATATATCGTAACATGGTGCCAGAACGTGAGCAGTTTCATCGCAGATGTCCACAGCAATAACACCGCGATATTTTGTTGATAAAAATGGATCCTTTTCACACTTTTCACACCGAGAAAACACGATTTTGTAATCTTTTATTTTGTAATAATTTTAATTTCAGAAATCTCGTCGTCTTTTTTTCTTCCTGAGAAGATAGAGAGACGGGAAATCATATGCGAAAAGACTAATTGGTTTTAGCTCACCTGGCCCTTTGGGCTAGGTCAGCTTATGCCATGGCGCAGCGTCCGTCGTCCGTCAACTTTTTCCTTTAAAACGCTACTTGTCCTTAACGGCTCAGAGGATTTTGACCAAATTTGGTCCGAAGCATCATTAGTCAAATGGTTCTCGGTTTTGTATAAACGGAGAGTATGGTCCCCCTGGGGGCAGAGGGCCGGGGTCAAATAGGGGGGAAATAGGTAAATCTTTAAAAATCTTCTTCTCAACCAATTGAAGGATTTTGACCAAATTTATTCTAGAGCATCTTTGGTTAAGGAGCCTCAAGTTTTTATAAACGGAGGGTGTGGTCCCTCTGGGGGCAAAGGGGCGGGGCCCAATAGGGGAAATAGAGGATTTTTTCTCTCCTACTATACAAGTGAAGGGATATAATCCAAATGCAGTCTGAAGCCTGCTTAGGGACAAAAGAATCAATTTTGTATAAACTGAGGTGTGTGGGCCCCTTCCTTTGAGGCAGATGGGTAGGCCCTTTAGGGAAAGTAAAGGAAAACATTAAAGATTCTTCTCCTTTTGTACCGATGACGAGATTTTGACCAAATTTGATCTCGAGCATCCTTGCCAAAGGGTTCTCAGTTTTGTATAAACAGAGGGTATGCCCCCCCCCCCTCTGTGGGGCCCCTCGGGGGCCAGGGGGGCAGGGCCCAATAGGGGAAATAGAGGATTTTTTGCATGCATAGGGACAAAAGAATCATTTTTGTATAAACTGAGGTGTGTGGGCCCCCTTATTTGGGGCAGATGGGTGGGGCCCATTAATGGAAATAGGGGAAAACATTAAAGATCCTTCTCCTTTTGTACCGATAAAGGGATTTTAACTAAACTTGTTCTGTAGTATCTTTGGGCAAAGGGAATTTAATATCTATGGAGGATGTGCAATATGTGGGAAATAGAGAAAACCATAAAAAAACTCAATTTGTCTAATTTGTATAAAAAGGCGCATGTGAGGCCCAATAGGGGAAATACAGGAAAATTCAAAATCGTTTTTTTTTTTTTTTAATTAATGAAGGAATTTTCATCAAACTTCTTCTAGAGCATCTTTGGGAAAAGAACACAAACCTTTGGATCAGCCCCAGAATCCAGCACGCACAACTAAGAACAAGTGTAGCCTACATGTAAAAATTGAGAAAGATCCCTTCAATACTTTCAGCTAGCTAAAAGCAATAGCAATTTAAAGTTTAGATTCCAAGATGGCTGCCTGTTGGACCTTTTAATCTTCACAACTACGGAGTGCGGCGAACCTATTTATAGCTACTTGTAAAAAATTATAGATATCCCTCCCGTATTTTCTTTGGCAAAGCCATATAAAGAAAAATTAAACTACCAAATTTCAACGTAAACGCCTTGCGACGAGTTCCAAAATCCGTTATTCACATCTGAACACTACGGGTAATCTACAGAAGTTAGAAAGATCGTACCCGTACATTGAAGTTGCTAACAATCTGTAACTAGCAAAATTCAAGATGGCGGCCGGTCTGATGCTCAGTTTGGTTTAATGCAGGTAGTGGTTGGTTTTATATTTTGAACGTCCTATCAACTGTTGAGATCATTTAACGACGTGCCTCCATGTGTGTTGTGTAAGCGTTCACGAGAGTATGTGTGCAGGAGAAAGGGTATGTTGGTTCACTTGCCTCCTTGTTATAACACATATCTGATGCCGACTTTGTAGTGCTTTCTCACTGAACTGCCATGCCGAAGGCACCCAGCACAACATTCCGCCCGGTCACGTTATACTGACAACGGGTGAACCAGTTGTTGCCATTACCCTCAATGCTGAACGTTAAGCAGGGAATAACAACTACATTTTTAAGGGCTGTGGTATGTCCCGGTCTGGGGACAAAACCCATTGCCATCCTCACCTGGAGGAACGCTCAACATTAAAGCCAAAAGTGAGGTATTGGCAAGTAAGGCGTTGGGAAATGAAAGAACGTAGAAGTAGAAAGAAACATTAAGAACCCGAGTATTTCAAACGGGGCAGCAGATTTATTTTGGTTGCTTTTGAGTCCCCAAGTAGAGGGCACAAAAGCAAACCTCCTTTGCTGCAGGGGGTCTAACATTAGTCGCCTCTTACGATACATTTCCCGACTCTCGAGGGGCGTGCAGGTGGTGGTACCCGATAGGCTCTTTTGCACTTAATACATTGATTATCAGAAATTTACAAAGGCGTTTTTTTATCAACTTGTAGAACATTGAAGAGTAATAAAAGACTTTCTTATCATTTTGTATACTATAGAAAAGCGCTTGATAGTGTATGGCATGATAAATTGTGATTTAAGTTGTGTAAATCGGGTTTAAGATTTTGTTTGCTATACGCCATTAAATATGTATGCAAGAGCATACAGCGTAAGGCTAGATGATAGCATTAATTCTTGCGTAAGGCCACATGATAAATCACCATTTTTATACACAGGGTATGTTTACAGGTATGTTTTCATAGACAATCTTTATCAAGAATCTGACAAACTTTCCTTGGGGGAAAATTCTTAGGTGTTTCGCCGCTTAATGATATCAATGTATAACTCGATCTAGACAGTTTATTGTTTAAGAATAATATAGATTTTGTTTTTGTATTATTGCTATAAATATTTTTAACAGAACTTCAGGCTCCTGCGGTTTATCCGAGGTCAATCATGTTACACGAGGGCGCCAGTGTTGTCGTCTGCTTCAATCACTCGGAACTCGGTTTTGGCTGCCTATTATACTTTTTTGAGAGGTTCCGAATCAGGGAAAATGGCCGAGAGTTCTCCCGTCATGGTGATCAATATAAAATAAATCAGATACGCTGTTCTATATATGTATAATATGAGGTAATAATGTCAACAGACTATGTAATATGAGTATGGCGTTTAATATATATATATATATATATATATAGTATGATAATGATAATAATTTGAGGTTCTTATATACCGCTTTGTCACAACCTAGTTCGTACATGAAGGTCGTCTCAATGCGGTTCACAAATTATTATCTGTGGTTATAGGGCCTTTGCAACCAGTCAATATCTTTCTCAACTCACTGGGGAGCATGCAGCCGGTGCTGCCTTTTCGGCGCTAACAGCTAGCATTCTACAAATCTAGAACTGCCCAACCACGTACTCATTTACAGCTGAGTAGACTGGAACAAGCAGAGTCACATATCTTGCTCTAAGATACAACAAAGTGCCGTGCCGTGACTCAAACCCGCAACCCTTCGGTCACGAGCCCTTGCGTCCTACCACTAGACCACCGTGCCTCCATAAAGGAGTACTGATATAGTGAAATACTGCGTGAAAAGATTCACTGACGGGATCGTCGTTTGATTGTTTTTATTTATTTATCTGACCAAAGCTTTCATATACTGAAAAACCGCCTGGAATTATTTCTTGCTTCGACTTATTCTTCATATTTACAAAGCTGACAAAGTCAGCGGGTATTTTTTCTTTATAATTTTGTGGAACAAAACAATCATAGCAACAACCACAGCACCTAATAGTATTTGACTTTTCTATTTACGTTATAACTGTTTTGTCAGGTAGCTTAGGCCCAGATATTGGAAATGTTTATACATTTTAGGAGACAAAAATACCCGATTTTGTGCAGTGGTTTCTCATTCCCTTAACGTTCAATTTTTGATAGGAGCTGCTTCATCCATCAATTTTTGGTCACTTATGATTTCAAAGATGGCCGCCTTATAAAATCTCTATTTGTACCAATAACGTGGCTCCCGCGCCACTCAGGACTTTCAACCTAGTTGCCTTACATAAATATTTAGCCAATCATCATCGGATGGATAGCTGTCCAAACTGTCCTTTATATGCAAGGCAGCCATCTTTAATTTTGTCACTGAACGTTTATACAATGTATAGACTTTTTCAGAAAGTGCTGGAGGTATATTTCTCAAAGTTCACAAGTAGTGCTTCCATTGGTCCTTAGTTGTGCTTGCTTAGTTTTTAGACTGATCGATTAATACCTTTTTTTTATGTTGGATTTCTTTTTACGCATTACTACTTAAGCCGATCCATTATCGGTCAAATGACAATATCGCTTCGAAAGGGACAATGTGGCTAATGATTCGATCTAAGTTATAACATGGTGTATTTAATGTAGACATGAATTCAATTCAATAGATAAGAGAAAGGTGGAGGAAAGATCTAACCATTACAGGGATAATAGAGATTAATAGAATCTCTCGCCCCTTGGGGGTGAGATAGGGGNGGGTTGAGATTTCTCTATCTTACACAACCAGTAGCGATTGATTATTTTTCTCCCATATCTAACAGTATTTTAATGTGAAATAAAGGTAAACATGGACCCAAAACACATACAGGCAATTTGTTGATGGATTGTTGACGTGACGTCATTGTATTGTTGAAGTGACGTCATGCCATTGTTATGAATAGGGGAATCCCCCCGTCTCAACCCTAGGGCGGAGACAGATAAATCTAACACCGGCAAAACGGGAGATAAATCTGTCAGGTGTGGGAGAAAAGGAAATCTCACACCGGTAAGAGTGCAGATACACTTGTTCACGGTAAGAGAACTCACGATCTCTTGTCATGGACAAGGAATACGAATTTCCCCAAAATGGTTATTTGCATCAATCAAGTATTACACATATATATTTATATGACACGTACCACATATTGTATTCATTGTCCTTGATGTAGCCCGAGTCAAACATGATAAATAGATGAGAGAGAGAGAATCACGTTTCCCTATTACACGAACAATTAATATTTTATTATATTGAAATAAAACATGAACGCAATGACATTATCAGGCTTCCGCGCCATTGCTGTCGATGTCTGCCTCAGTCACGTTGTTGCACTTGCATATAGAGAGGTTATAAATATGGGAAATATCATCGGGGGAACTCGAGCGTGTGAGGCTGACACGATGTTATATTACCCCATTATGTTGAATATAATCCAATAAGATAAAATAATCTCATTTCTTATAGCATGAATTAATATATCATCTTATCTATTCAGCTAATAGTGTTTTCCACGTGGACCCTAAACCAAAAATTAGTGCGTACCACTTTAAAACATCGAGTATTTTAGTTGTAGTTCTAAACTGATAGCAATTCAGCGTGCGGTGTTTATCTGTCATCATACGATTGTTTTATCCTCCGTTTGATATTATTCTCGTATTGTGATTAGGGCGTTTTTATTTCGTATCTTTACAGTCAAATTGCAATTTTGATTTAACACATTTAAGAAAACCATTCAACGAAGGAAACTGAAATACATCAATACTACTCCAAAATGGAAAGCACTTCACAGTAAGTATATCCCGAATAACACAAACATCTCGGTACAGAAAGGGGATGTCGGGATGTGTAGAACTACACCGGTGACCAAGGAAACAACGGAGAGTGCATGTGACGTAATAGTGCCGTTACACGATCCAACAAATATCTATGTACCAGTAATGCTAGAGTTGGTACAGTTCACACTGAGAAAGTATCTTACACAAAGAAAACAAAGCAGCATATAGAAGGATTATTTTGAGACTTTTAAAATGCGCTTCACTATCGACTACTTTCCAACAACCTGGCAGGGATAGATTTAAAGTCGGGATCTTCTTCTTTTTGCCGAATGGAGTGAACGCACAGCACTGGGTGGGCGAACAGCTGAAATCTATTTTTTTATAAAACATTTAGAAGTGGCGAAAGAAGAAGCTGTCGCTGGATGGTGACTCTCGAACAGGCAAGAGGATTGAATGTCATGCTAGTATTTTGCTGGGATGAAGGAATACTTGTTGGCACAAGCCCTGGTGCTGATTTGCCGGATGTTATTGGCATGGGATTCGCGTGTACGGCTGATGTCGACCGTCAGAAGATGGTGGACATGGACTTCTACAATGTTGTTGGTAATATTGTAGAACATGGTCACTCTGTTCCTAGCTCCCAGTGATTCCCAATTCAGCTGCCGTAGTATGTTTGTGACACATCCAGGATCTCTGGTGTAATAATTCCCAGTAGCGAATCTGGCAGCCACGCGTTGAACACTGTTGTGCTGGGAGGCATACTCAGGAGGAGAGGCCTGACAAGTGTTGTATAGTCATGTGCCTTGACTTCCGGTGGGTAACTCCTTAGGTTCCTCCTTAGGAATCCAACAGATCTCGCAGCGTTGGCTGAGGTCTGGCTCACATGCTCTCGCCACGAGAGGTCATGATTAATGTGTACGCCAAGATATTTGCTGCCTGGGACCATTTCTAAGTCATAGCCATGTAGGTGGTAGGTGGCATTGACTGGCTTCCGCTTTCGTGTGATTCTGATGGTGACACACTTCTGAGGATGGCATACCATTTGCCAGTCGTTCTCCCATTTCTCGAGTGCTACCAGATCTTGTTATAGCACTGCTGAGTCGCTACTGTTTTCAACTGTGCGGTATATTTAGCAATCCTCAGCAAAGAGCTTCACTTGTGAAGACACAGTGCTTGTGAGGTCATTAATAAAGGCCAGGAATAGAAGGGGGCCATTGACAGTGCTTGGGGCACCCCGCTATTACGTCTACCTCTATAGACTAACAACCTTCTACCAAGACATGCTATTTCCTGTTAATTAGGAAGCGTTGGATCCAATCCGGCGTAGATCCATGGATCCTGTAGTAGTGGAACTTTGCAAGAAGCCTTTGGTGGGGGACTTTGTCGAAGGTTTTTGCGAAGTCGAGGAGGATGACATCTGTCTGTTTACCTTCAGAGAGTTCTCTTGTCGGATCGTCACCTGGTATATGATATAAGTGATTTTATTTGCAGCTGACACTCATGGTAGAATTCGTGGAAAAGCACACCAGGGCGCCATACATACCATCAAACAACCACCAACAAGAGCCTTTATGGATGATATGACGGCGACAAAATCGACAGCAATCGGGAATCGTTGGCACTTTCCGTAAACGAGAGATTCTCGTTTACGGAAATTGCCGACAGTTCCCAATTGCACAGACAGTTGTTCAAGAACGGTGGACCTTTAGAGACGTAGATCACATGCATGGGCACTTATGTCATTAAAACCAGCAAAGTACCGGATTTTTTGTGTGACGACCTACCCACTGTAATGGAATATCCAGCGAGAGCAGATTGCCTGCCATTGAGGGTCGATGAAGTTGTTATCTAGTCACTACAGTAGAGGACATTGAGGTGGCTGGCTAGATGAGTGTTGGCATCTGGATGGATATTGAAAAAAGAGGAAAGGGGCTGTGTGGTGTTCTTCAATCAGCAAAAGTGCTAGACACAAATAGAGACACAACACTGGACATCATTATCCACACCAGCAATGAAGTACACCAGCAGGAGGAGGCTACGATTACATCAAAGCAGAAGATTGCGATTACAAACAAAAACAGCGAAAGCCAACCATACACCCCTGGAGGACGTCAACGATATGTCTAAACGTCTAATGAAGTAGGTGCATATATACTTGTATGTCGTATGCTTGATAAGTTCTATTTATTTGATCTTTCCTGTCTCGATAAATCGCCACCCGTTGTACCGCCAAACATTGTCTAAACCAATTTTCGCACCATGACCCGTTCCTCAACGTAAAAGCAGAGATCCTCGACAATGCTAGGAGGAAGAAAAGAGCAGTCACGAAACGACCAAAGTTTGTCAACTTCTTTAAGGCAGGAACCAAAGGTAAGGGCATCTCCGAGGGAGGCGGGATACTGACAACAGCAGGATACTCGGGAAATGAGGGCAGACACCCATCAGAGGATGGGTTTCCCAGCAGAGGTCGCTGCTACACCACTCCGCCAAGACATTGTGTTGTGATCTCGAAACTTCAAGCAGGTCTTGATGGTAGACAGGATAGAGGAAACACTTGAACGGAAGATGAAGAAGTACCAGCAACATGTAAAGGACTTCCAACAACGAGGTAGGAAGGTAACGTGCCTGCCAGTGGAGGTTGAATGCAGTGGTTTCCCTGACCAATGTCTGTGGAGAACTTTGAGGTTACTCAGTATGGTGATGGCAGACCGGAGGAAGCTGGTGGGAGTGGTGATCAGACAGGCGGAGTTGGCATCCAACTGGATATAGAGGAAGAAAGAAGAACCGTGGGGTGGACACCAACAACATTGGTAGTCACACGGTGCCACAACACGAAACCTCACGAGGCACGGTATATGATGCAGGAGGCTACAGTTACATCATGGCAGCAAGCTGCAATTCCAACCAACAGGAGCGCGAGCCGACCAGTCCCTGGCTGGGTCTGATCTACCCAGTCGGCGCACTTATGGAAGACGTCGTGGATAAGCGCCGAAACAGCTAGCGAAGGAGGACCATCCACCCGATAACGAGACTGGCCAGCATTGGAGCACTCATGTGTATTTAAGGTGTCCCTTTGAGCCCCCGACAACATCTCCATGCTCCTTCAAAGACATTTACCAGTGTCGTAGAGTTCACTGTCGACTGAGCCCTGGGGTCAGTTTCAGATGGTGTTATGACGTAATGTGGTAACATTACATTATTTAAAATAGGGTATGTTCATAACATCTGAAATATGAAAGACGTTATAATGCCCCCGCCATAAAATGGGGGGGTGGGGGGCATATAGTGTTGCCCATGTCTGTCCCGTCCTGTCGCGTCCCGTCCCATCCATGAGAGGGGGCATTTATGTCTTACAGACATTTGCTAGTTTCTTTGTATTATTGTCACCGGGGATTGAGGTTAGTCATATAAACGGTCGTCCAGGGTGGAGGAGGCCACGCATTACGTAGACATGGCAGGCAAATCCGCTCACGTCATCTGCGTAATCGGACAGTAACGTGGGCAAGTACTGCTTCCAAAATCCTGCAATCACCTCCGCATTAGTCCACTAACTGTAATCCGTCGGTTGGCCGAGGAAGGGCTACACTCTCGCTCAGCGTGGCCACGGCAACATTTTCGATGGTCTCTACGATAGTGGCCACATGTTCTATTCACGGACGATTCCCAAAGTCTACTCATCGCTCAGTTGGCAGAACGCGGGTGTAATGTACGCATGGTGAACGTTATCTGGACGTATTCACGTTACGTCATGATAGTTTTGGCGCTGGAAGCGTCATGGTGTCGGGTGGAATATGGGGCAATGGGCTCAAAGACCTTGTGATCGTCGACGGTAGCATGAGCGCTCAACGTTACAGGGAACAGATCTTGGTACCACATGTGGTTCCATTAATGGTTAAAAATGGCGGCACGTATTCGTTTCAGAAAGAAAACGATGTCGCTTATGTCGCGCGCGTCAAAATTGACTTTCTTCGTCAACAGATCATGAATGTGTTTGATCGGCTATCGCTTTCCACAGATATCAACCCCATCGAACACCCCTGTGATCAGCTGGACAAAAGAGTGAGAAATCGAAGCCATGCGGCAGCCTCAAATGTTGGACAAGTTGAGGACGACGTTACATGAAGAGTGGCGGAAGATCTGGACGAGATGTATGAACTGACTCATTGCTTCCATGCGACGTCGTTATCAGCTGTGGTCAATGCCAGTTAATATTGTAAGCTTTACGTTTGCTGGTAAACACTAGTGATGTCGTTTCATGGAAATATTTAAATGAGCATTTATTGATACAACACACATTGATATCGACCTGTGAATTTGCAGCATTTTCAAAATATGAAAGAAAAAATATCAATACAATAGTGTAACGTTTTTTGGGGGCCAGTTTGTATTGTAATATCACAACATGTACGTACAGGTACACCCCCCCCCCCCCCCCCCCCCCGGAAAATTAAATCTAGGGGCGCTTTGATGTACAATGGAAGGATGCTAGTGTTACAGCCATATTCAAAAAGGGAGACCGCAAAGTATCCAGTAATTACAGACCTATAAGCTTTACTTGTATACTGAAGTATGTTGTTAAGTACTGGAAACAATTGTAAGGGAAACCATGACTAATTACATGCAGATCAATAAATTATTCAGCAGGAGACATGCTGGATTCATCCAAGGAAGGTCCACAGTTCTACAGTTAATCCAAGTTAGTGATGACTGGATGGAAATTCTTTATACAGGAGGTTGCATTGATGTACTGCATTGTGACTTTATGAAGGCATTCGACAAAGTTCCCCACCAGCGACTCGTTCATAAAATGGGCATGTACGGTTTTACCAAACAACGTGTAACAGTAAATGGAGACGCATTATGCTGGAAGGAAATGAGCAGTGGCATTCCGCAAGGATCAGTACTAGGACCAGTTTGATTTGTTTTATACATTAATGACCTCCCAGATATAACAAGTGTGGATACAAAAACATACCTATTTATAGATGATACCAAACTCTACCGTCCTATATTCAACACCCAGGATTGCGAGTGTCTACAGAAAACCTGCAAAAAGCACAGGCATGGAACAAAAAAAGGCTCCTGTTCTTCCAACCAGATAAATGCATAACCATGCGGATTGGTAAAATTGACAGCACACCTTTTAGAAGATGGAAAAGAACTTGTATGTACCGAAACTGAAAAAGATATCGGAGTCACTATCGACAATAAACTATCATTCAATGTCCACATTTATGAAAGAATAAACAAAGCCAATTCCATAATGGGGTTAATCAGTAGAACAATGGAGTATATGGATCTCACTACATTTACAACACTATACAAAGGTCTGGTGAGACCAAATCTAGGGTATGCTAACCAGGTCTGGAGTCTGCATCTGATCAAACACCTCGAATCGATAGAAAATGTGCAAAGGAGAGCTACTAAGCTAATCCCAGGAATGGCTAATCTATCTTACCAAGAAAGACTGCAACATCTGAAACTGCCAACTTTGGCCTACAGAAGAGCCAGGGGAGACATGATAGAGATTTATAAAATCATGACAAGGAAATATGATCGTGAGGTACATGTATCTACAGTCATTTCACCTTTCAGTAGTACCATCACCACGAGGGAACATCAGAGACGTAAATGTCTCCGGGGACATGAACTGAAATTATATTAACAAAGAATTCGCCTTAAAATCAGGAAACATTTCTTCTTTTACCGAACTGTGGACATATGGAATAGTCTGACATCAAAGGTTGTAATGTCCCAAACTGCATGTGCGAGCATTTGAGTCTTGACTTGATCTGGAAGAACCAACCACTTCTCTTTAACCACAGGGAACCTATATTGAGGCCATGATGATTTAATTTAACAAGAAACTAACACTCATTTGACATATATAAGGATATATTATATCTACATTAAATAATAACCACTAACTTGTATGATACCTGAAACATAATACAATGTACAGATAATTGCTAATTTATGAACTTACAGTTACAGAGCTGTGACATTATCAGCAATGGACTTAAATAATCATAAATCATGTTATTACCAATAATATCAACCAACCTTTATTTATACAACAGAGCTGACAGCAGAGGCAATGTAAACATTCCTATAGTCAGAATAAAATCTGTGTATCTATGATTCTAGTTGACCAAGCCATTTTCGTGTTGAGTCTGTGTAAGTGCCGTTATAGGCCAAATATAAAACTACTTAGGTAATTACGGTAGGCCTTGTAGAATAATATCAAGTTCCGGATTAATACCGTTTCGGATATTATAAGACATCGCCATCGTTGTCAGCTGTACGCTTAGAAGCTAAGGCGAGTCAGTACCACAACCAGTGAAAGCAAACCCAGACAACGCGACAGTGTCAACAAACATCGATCAACAAGAGAGAAATGAAGCTGAAGCGCGATATGAGCGTTATCTTTCTGGTTGGATCATTCCTCCTCCTTCTACCATTCTCCGAAAGCAAGGGTAAGTGTTAAAGCCCCATATCGACAAATTGTTTCTTTTCTTCAGTCGAACGAATCAAAGGGGGCTTGTAGGCCTAGAAGACGGTCGGTCCTCCTTTAAAGCGTCTTCAAGTGACAACAAGCGTCGCCAGACAAAATCTTTAAAAATACTGAATAAAGTGAGTGACATCAGAAGATATGTTTTTAATAGGACTATAATACACCTTTATACCAAATTTCAATTTGATATTTGAAAAATTGACCCGAGTTATGTTGAATTGAATATTTACGATCGGCGGCGTGGCACATGTGTGTACATGTTATTAACCTGTACAGTTAACAGGTCGGGTAAAACCAGTGACTAGCGCATAATACGCAAACTCGCCTATTATACGCCACTTGGGGTATGGATTTGTTACTAAAAATAGCCAAAATCACTTTAATCTTAACTTTTTCAAATTGTTTGTCCAAGTCGCATTTATTCAGTCATGAAACATAATACAAATGCAAAAGTACCAAAAATAGATGCAATACTTCCGGTAAAGTTACAACAAGTTTCTAAGTAGCCAACGCTTACAGTAAACATCTTTTAGCAAAATATTATTAACCTTATCGTAAATTAATGCAATTTTTAATAATATCTTGCAAAAGTTAC
Organism: Mizuhopecten yessoensis; assembly: GCF_002113885.1. Lineage (NCBI taxonomy): Eukaryota > Metazoa > Mollusca > Bivalvia > Pectinida > Pectinidae > Mizuhopecten > Mizuhopecten yessoensis. Next base: position 58,449 of record NW_018405071.1, read on the forward strand.
TGTTAAAGCGATTTGGGTTATTTTTAGTAACAAATCCATACTCCAACTGGCGTATAAAAGGCGTGTTTGCGTATTATACGCAAGTTGGTGGTTTTCCCTAACCTGGTTAAGAAAGCGTCGCCAGACAATATCTTTAAACATTCTTACTAAAGTAAGCGACATCAGAGGATATGTTATTAATAAGACTTTTATTGATATATACTCCAAATTTCAGCTATATATATGAACAAATGATCGAGTTATGATGAATTGAATTTTTACGATTGGCGGCATGGCACACGTGTGCGAATATATAGAACTCTGCAGATCGTGAAGCGTCTTCAGACTTTACCTCGAGCTCTATCTCAAATTCATATTTGGTATAAAGGTGTACGTATTATAGTCATATTAACAACATATCTTCTGATGTCGCTTAATTTATTCAGTATTTTTAAAGATTTTGTCTGGCGATACTTGTTGTCACTTGAAGACGCTTGTTGTTGGTTAAAGACGCTTTTAAGGGTGACCGATATAGACTTGTATGATAAAATTAGCTTGAAATACCTACATATCCAAGTCGTGTTATTTGCATTTCTGCTCAGTTTAAATTATTGTAAGGCGTGAAATGGAAGTACCAAGGTCATTATGTAGCTGAACTGGACTGGGTCGATCGTCGGCGACCAGATAGTTTCTTCTGGCCCTGACATCAGACTATTTTGACAGGTAGATGTCTGGTGTCATCCATCTGTCAAATGTACTAAGTCTGATGTCAGAGCTAGAGGAAACTCGGGCTAGCTCCTCTTTAAGAAATATGAGGCAGACAAAAACAGCCTCTTCATTTAAGAAAAGCAATGTAAATAAAGAGCGGAAAGGTAGTTATTTCTGACTACGATTGTAACTGTAGTGAAACTTAACTGGGTTGGCCACCAGATAGCACAATTAGTTGAATGTCCATCTATAGTTTGGAGGGTCCCAATGTCCATCTATAGTTTGGAGGGTCCCAATGTCCGTCTAGAGTTTGGAGGGTCCCACTTATGAATGTCCGTCTAGAGTTTGGAGGGTCCCTATGTCCGTCTAGAGTTTGGAGGGTCCCACATATGAATGTCCGTCTAGAGTTTGGAGTGTCCCAATGTCCGTCTAGAGTTTGGATCAGGGTCCCAATGTCCGTCTAGAGTTTGGAGGGTCCCAATGTCCTTCTAGAGTTTGTAGGGTCCCAATGTCCATCTAGAGTTTGGAGGGTCTCAATGTCCGTCTAGAGTTTGGAGGGTGCCACGTCTAGAGTTTGGAGGGTGCCACGTCTAGAGTTTGGAGGGTGCCACGTCTAGAGTTTGGAGGGTGCCACGTCTAGAGTTTGGAGGGTGCCACGTCTAGAGTTTGGAGGGTGCCACGTCTAGAGTTTGGAGGGTGCCACGTCTAGAGTTTGGAGGGTGCCACGTCTAGAGTTTGGAGGGTGCCACGTCTAGAGTTTGGAGGGTGCCACGTCTAGAGTTTGGAGGGTGCCACGTCTAGAGTTTGGAGGGTGCCACGTCTAGAGTTTGGAGGGTGCCACGTCTAGAGTTTGGAGGGTGCCACGTCTAGAGTTTGGAGGGTGCCACGTCTAGAGTTTGGAGGGTGCCACGTCTAGAGTTTGGAGGGTGCCACGTCTAGAGTTTGGAGGGTGCCACGTCTAGAGTTTGGAGGGTGCCACGTCTAGAGTTTGGAGGGTGCCACGTCTAGAGTTTGGAGGGTGCCACGTCTAGAGTTTGGAGGGTGCCACGTCTAGAGTTTGGAGGGTGCCACGTCTAGAGTTTGGAGGGTGCCACGTCTAGAGTTTGGAGGGTGCCACGTCTAGAGTTTGGAGGGTGCCACGTCTAGAGTTTGGAGGGTGCCACGTCTAGAGTTTGGAGGGTGCCACGTCTAGAGTTTGGAGGGTGCCACGTCTAGAGTTTGGAGGGTGCCACGTCTAGAGTTTGGAGGGTGCCATGTCTAGAGTTTGGAGGGTGCCAGGTCTAGAGTTTGGAGGGTGCCATGTCTAGAGTTTGGAGGGTCCCAATGTCCGTCTAGAGTTTGGAGGGTCTCAATGTCCGTCTAGAGTTTGGAGGGTGCCACGTCTAGAGTTTGGAGGGTGCCATGTCTAGAGTTTGGAGGGTCCCAATGTCCGTCTAGAGTTTGGAGGGTCCCAATGTCCGTCTAGAGTTTGGAGGGTGCCACATCTAGAGTTTGGAGGGTGCCATGTCTAGAGTTTAGAGGGTCCCAATGTCCGTCTAGAGTTTGGAGGGTCCCAATGTCCGTCTAGAGTTTGGATCATGGTCCCAATGCCCGTCTAGAGTTTGGATCATGGTCCCAATGCGCGTCTAGAGTTTGGAGGGTCCCACTTATTTCTGGGTGCATGTATGCTTGTCAATTGCAATAGATTAATTCTAGTTTGATGCTCTAGATCTGCCAATTAGAGAAATTCTCACAAGCCAAAGCCATACCACTTTTGACTCTATATGTTATATACATCCTTTAGTTTATTTCTGTCTTATTCTGAAGTCAGCCTGAATACTAGGTAACCTTTATTCAGTATCACTAGCTCCCTGAAATCTCCACTACATTGAATGAGATGGTTCAACAGCATAATGCTAGATGGCAACCATAATTAATTGACAATTAAAGGGTTATGCTTACTTCATCCTCGGTACTCAAGGGTTTATACTTCACCCATCCTCGATACTCAATAGGTTACGCTCGCCTCATCCTCGATACTCCAGGGGTTACGCTTCACCCATCCTCGATACTCCAGGGTTATGCTTACTTCATCCTCGGTACTCAAGGGTTTATACTTCACCCGTCCTCGATACTCCAGGGGATATGCTTCACCCATCCTCTCCACTCATGGGGTTCCACTCCCCCATCCTCAATACGCAAGGGGGTATGATTCACCCATCCTCGATAAGCAAGGGGTTATGATTCACCCACCCTCGATACTCCAGGGGGTACGCTTCACCCATCCTCGTTACTCCAGGGGCAGGGTTTATACTTCACCCGTCCTCGATACTCCAGGGTTTATGATTCACCCATCCTCGATACTCCAGGGGTTATGCTTCACCCATCCTCAATACGCAAGGGGTTATGATTCACCCATCCTCGATACTCCAGGGGTTACGCTTCACCCATCCTCAATACTCCAGGGGTTACGCTTCACCCATCCTCGATACTCCAGGGATTAAGCTTCACCCATCCTCGATACGCAAGGGGTTAAACTTCACCCATCCTCGATACGCAAGGGGTTACGCTCGTTCCACACTCGATACTCCAGGGGTTATGCTTCACCCATCCTCAATACCCAAGGGGTTATGATTCACCCATCCTCGATACTCCAGGGGTTATGCTTCACCCATCTTCGATACGCAAGGGGTTACGCTCGTCCCACACTCGATACTCCAGGGGTTACGCTCACCCAATTCTTAATACTCCAGGGGTTACGCTTCACCCATCCTCAACACTCCAGTGGGTTACGCTTCACCCATCCTCGATACGCAAGGGGTTACGCTTCACCCATCCTCGATAAGCAAGGGGTTAAGCTTCACCCATCCTCAATACGCAAGGGGTTAAACTTCACCCATCCTCGATACGCAAGGGGTTACGCTTCACCCATCCTCGATACGCAAGGGGTTACACTTCACCCATCCTCAATACTCCAGGGGTTAAGCTTCACCCATCCTCGATACGCCAGGGGTTACGCTTCACCCATTCTCGATACCCAAGGGGTTAAGCTTCACCCATCCTCAATACTCCAGGGGTTACGCTTCACCCATCCTCAATACTCCAGGCGTTAAGCTTCACCCATCCTCGATACGCCAGGGGTTACGCTTCACCCATTCTCGATACTCCAGGGGTAACGCTTCACCCATCCGCGATACTCCAGGGGTTACGCTTCACCCATCCTCGATTCGCCAGGGGTTACGCTTCACCCATCTTCGATACTCCAGGGGTTAAACTTCACCCATCCTCAATACTCCAGGGGTTACGCTCCACCCATCCACGATACTCCAGGGGTTACGCTTCACCCATTCTCGATACTCCAGGGGTTATGCTTCACCCATCCTTGATACTCCAGGGGTTACGCTTCACCCATCCTCGATACTACAGGGGTTACTCTTCACCCATCCTCTCCACTCAAAGGGTTACGCTCGCCCCATCATCAATACTCCAGGGTTTACACTTCACCCATCCTCGATTTGCAAGGGGTTAAGCTTCACCCATCCTCGATTCGCCAGGGGTTACGCTTCACCCATCCTCGATACTCAATCGGTTACGCTTCACCCATCCTCGATACTCCAGGGGTAACGCTTCACCCATCCACGATGCTCCAGGGGTTACGCTTCACCCATCCTCGATACTCAATAGGTTACGCTTCACCCATCCTCGATACTCCAGGGGTAACGCTTCACCTATCCACGATACTCCAGGGGTTACGCTTCACCCATTCTCGATACTCCAGGGGTTATGCTTCACCCATCCTCGATACGCAAGGGGTTACGCTTCACCCATCCTCAATACTCCAGGGGTTATGCTCACCCAATCCTCAATACTCCAGGAGGTACGCTTTACCCATCCTCGATACTCCAGGGGTAACACTTCACCCATCCTTGATACTCCAGGGGTTACGCTCCACCCATCCACGATACTCTAGGGGTTACACTTCACCCATCCTCGATACTCCAGGGGTTATGCTTCACCCGTCCTCTCCACTCAAGGGGTTACGCTCGCCCCATCATTCATCCTCGGGACTCAAGGATTTATACTTCACCCATCCTCGATACTCAATAGGTTACGCTTCACCCATCCTCGATACTCCAGGGGTAACGCTTCACCCATCCACGATGCTCCAGGGGTTACGCTTCACCCATCCTCGATACTACAGGGGTTACTCTTCACCCATCCTCTCCACTCAAAGGGTTACGCTCGCCCCATCCTCAATACTCCAGGGGTTACGCTCCACCCATCCACGATTCTCTAGGGGTTACGCTTCACCCATCCTCGATACCCCGGGAGTTGCGCTTCACCCATCCTCGATACTCCAGGGGTAACGCTTCACCCATCCTCAATACTCCAGGGGTTATGCTCACCCAATCCTCAATACTCCAGGAGTTACGCTTTACCCATCCTCGATACTCCAGGGGTAACACTTCACCCATCCTCGATACTCCAGGGGTTACGCTTCACCCATCCTTGATACTCCAGGGGTTACGTTCAGTTTCGCTCTCTGGTCTCCTGGAATATGTCTTGACATTGAATCTATTTGATTGAGGTAAAAAAAATACCTGACCAATTGCAGGCTGATATATGTTCTTTGAAGATTATAGAAGAGCGACACCTGACTTTAAAGTCAATGTTTGCGCTATGTGCCGGCGAGAATGTATTGATGTGTACTTGAAAGGGTAATATTATTCTTCTTGTCTCATCCACAAAGTGTTTTCTATTTTGCTATGACATATTCTAGGGCTGCAGAGAGGAGAGTTAGTGTAACCCTTGAGTATTGAGGATGTAGCTCTCTGGAATAATACAACATATTTAATGTCACATGAGTGAAATAGTTTTAATTTTCCTGCAATGTTTCAAGTAACTCTACTGAAGTGTTAATATTCTTGCTGTCAAACTGGTTTAAATAAATTTGACGCTGATCAAATTTAAAGGTTACAGGTGCGAGATGCATATGTGTTGCAAACAAATATCAGCTGAGCAACACAGGTCCATTTGGCCTCTTGTTGCTAGCTAGCTTCAATTAACCTTTACCGAATGTAACAGAACAAGTAATAATGGTGATGAGAATTGGTTAGTACGGCACTGAATAACTATCTTTAAGTAATTCAGGCAGTGGGATACATTGTAAACAGACTTTATCTTCATCATTAATACCTTTTTCTGTATACCTGGTATATTTCAGATGTGAGGTGGAAATGGCAGGCTGGTAGTTCTAGCGTGAACCAAGTCGCTACAGACCTGGGACTTGGGGCACGTTCAGGAGGCATGGTTCTTAAGGACTACAACACCTACAACAATTTATACTTATTTGGAGGTCTTGTTTATGATCCCAAGTTAAACAAACAGCGCCTGACTAATGATTTATGGTTTATAAATGGAGGGGTTCCGTCTGAAAATATCCTGCATAAAGGGAACAGTGGCCAAGGAGTCAAGCGAGGGACTGATCAGTTACCTGCTCCACGTATGTTGGGTGCTGGCTGCGGTATACCGGGAGCCATGTTCATGGTGTACGGCGGCTATGGGGAACAGGATGTTCTGGCCGATACATGGATCTACGACTTCAGACTTAAAAACTGGAGCAGTTTTGAAAAAATGCATTCAGATATGAAAGAAAATGACACTGACTTGCTTTCCCCGCCAGCTAGAGCTGATATGGCAGTTTGGTGTTTGCGTGATAAACTGGTCATCTTTGGAGGAATCGGTGTGAAAGCTCAGATTTTTCGGGACATGTGGGAGTTTGACTTCAGGACCTTGACCTGGAGAGAGATGGAGAATTCTGTACTGATGAGGAACCAGATCTATAACAATCACCTGACTCTGTGGCCGGAACCAAGAAATGGTGCCACAACCTGGGTCAAAGACACTGCTCTTTACTTGTTTGGTGGAAATAGAGCACCCAATTACAACATAAACTATCATCACAATACAGGATTTGGCTCCGATTTGTTCATGTATAACATCACAGAGGGCACTTGGAGATATGTACATGGTAGGCGACAAACAGGTCAAGCTGGCAAGTTTGCCTTTGTGGGACAGCACACGAGGGATAACGAGCCAGGCTGTCGGAGAGGTGGTGCAGGGATAGTGGACACTAGTGGAAATCTCTGGCTGTTTGGCGGAGAAGGAGCCGATGTCCAAACCAATTCCATTTCGTCTGTGAAACCACCAAAACGTCTCGCAGATTTATGGCATTTTGATGTGTTGAAGAATCAATGGGCTTTCAAGGCTGGGTTTGAGAGCGGAAACTCGGCTGGTATTTACAATGGTGACAAGAATACTTACTACACTGGCTCCCAGCCTGGGTCAAGGTTTGACACCATGGCTGTCGTGGCTGGGAACACAATTCTCGTCTTTGGTGGCACAGGAATGGATGCCGGTGGCAAGGAAGGTCTGCTCAGTGACTTCTGGGAAATTGACATGCACAACTATGTGGCCTATTTTAGTGCCACTTATTCTGGTACTATTTTCAACTTGATCTTCTGGCCGTTCACACTTGTGGCTATCATATGTGTGTCCTTTCTCTACGGCCGAAAATTCTTCGACAAGCCTGGTACTAAACGGGACATTGCCTATGCACCGCTCACACAGGAATGATGAAATTAGTCAATAAATTAGTTAAGGTGACAAATGATTTTTTTACCCAAGACAAAGGCTTCAGAGAGTGTTTTAACTCGCTCACCCCTACATATTTAAACTGGACTTACCCAGTCTTTGATTTGGTAAGGTTCAAATGTGACTTTAGAGGTGAAAGGGTTAACAAAGCAAGGTAGGAGCTGGTACATGTATATTCAACGATGTTTTAGAATTATAGGAATTTGACCCATTTTTGATGACATAGCATAAAATTAATAAATGGAAAAAAAAGAGTAAAAATCAGAAAATGTGTAAATCATATTTTTTTTAAAGATTTAGTAAGTTTAATATATCTTTTCGTTAAAAGAAGCCCATATTATGAAGTTTTCACAGATTAACAAAACAATGCCAAGTGTATTATGTTTTGAAACAAAAGAATAAACATACTAAGGGGCCAAATTCCACCTCCGCCATACTGGGGATTAAACTGTGGACCTCCAAACTCGAGATGTACATCAAACGAATGATTGGGGTTGGTTTTTTTGGTGTTGTTTCTCTTCAACCTTCAAAGGGCAAGTGTGTGTCTAGTGAATGATGATTTTTTTTTTAACTGAAACCACTCTAATCACTACTTGTGTGCTTCTGATATTGTCATTTCCAAAAGGTGTGGATCATAGTGTAGAATGGAACCCTAGCTTCAATTTCAAAGGATCCTGTCATCTGGCTAAGTTCTAAGACAGTTACATTCAAAAAGAAATTAATGGGAGATCAGTTAAAATCAGAAAACTATGATAAAATTCTCTAGCCTTGTGCCTGAAATCGGTCAGTGATCGATCATTGACTTAAAAATAGTAAAGTGCATAACAGTTACCTCCCTTGCTTTCATAAACACCACTTTGAGATCATTTGTAAGTTAAAATAGTGAATTTCAAGTGTATCAATAACTGAAATGAACCTAATGAAAAACTATTTGTATCAGGCATCTCAAAATAATCAGAAAGGTGTTGATTTATCATCAGGAGAAATTAAAGCTAACAAAAAATTCAGTAAATGTTAATTGTATACTGGTACACTTTATTGTATTAAGTCAAATAACATTCCATTCTACACTCCGTAGAATTCATCAATTTTAATCATTATTTTGCAATATTCCACAATTTTGTATAATATATCTTACGCTATGCGAGGGGCTTATTATTGTTAAACATTAGTTATATCTAATAACATTGTTATTTGTTTTTATGTAATGTGAGACAGAGTGTTCTGTGTTTTTCTGTGTCTCTATAAAGGAGAGGATTGCTCGAAACATTACCTCATATTGCCTACACTGCTGAGGTAACTTCCTTGATGTTAATTATGTCTTTATACATGTATATCTTCTGGAGGCACGGTAGTCTAGTGATAGGACGTCGGCCTCGTGACCGAAGGGTTGCGGGTACAAGTCATGGCACCGCACAGTGTTGTATCTTTGAGCAAGATACTTTACTCCGCTTGTTCCAGTCTACTCATCTGTAAATGAGTACGTGGTTGGGCAGTGCTAGAATTGTAGAATGCTAGCTATGAGAGCCGAAATGGCAGCACTGGCTGTATGCTCCCCAGGGAGTTGAGAAATATATTGGCTAGTTGCAAAGGCCCTATAACCACGGGTACTAATTTGTGAACTGCTTTGAGACGACCTACGAACTAGGTTGTGATAAAACGGTATATATAAGAACCTTAAATTATTATTATTATTATTATCTTTCTGAAGACTAGAAAAAATGTTATGACTTGTAACACGTGACCAGTTTTCTCATTAAGCTTAAAACAGTTGGTTTAAAAATATAGTGGGTTTAATATCTACATGATATTTATATTATTAACCTGTATGCTGAAGATATAATGGGTTCAAAGATGATGAATTTAGCAGACTGTTATTGCTGGCAATCAGATTTTAATGAATATTGTTCATGTATTTGCAAAGGGAACAGAAAATGCACCAGCCAGACTGCATGGAGGGGGAAGAATCAGCAAGCCAATAGTTCCCCCCTCCTTTAAAAATCATTTCCGAGGGAAGGGGGGAGGGATGTATCTGCAAAACCCCTACTACCCCCACCCCCTCCCATCAGTTCCAAGGGGGCAGAGAAAAAGAACCAACCAGCCAATGGTGACCCCTCTCTAAATATCAATTCCAAGGGGGAAACCTGCCAGCTAATAGTTTTCCCCCTAAACAACAAAACTTAATGGAGAAATAACCAACCAGCCAATAGTTTGCCCTCCCAAAAAATCAATACTGAGATTTAAAGAGAGGGTGAAAATCAGCTAGCTGTTTTTTTCCCCAAGAGAAGAATTCAGCTAGCTAATTTCTTCCCTCTGGGAAAAAAACTATCTAGTGGGGGAAAGAAGCAGCTGGCTTATTCTTTCTCCGGGGAAACTTTTAGCAGAGGGGAAAGAATTGGCTGTTACACCGGGACCCTCTGAACTGTAGACGGATGCTCTACAAATTGAGCTACCTGGTGACCGCTATGCATTATAAGTTACAATTACTTTAGTAGTACATGTTGTACAAAATTTTAGCTTGTGTTTCATAATATATACTGTATTGATATTTTCCCAGTTATTTTGTACAATGTTAACTCTGGTAAATATTTAATGACCATTTTTTGTATGGTACAATATACATATATTTTTCCCCAGTTATTTTGTACAATGAAAAATCTTCATCATTCCAAATATTTCATCAGTGATCTGTGATAGAATTTAAGATTTACTTTATATACAATGTAGACAATAGGTCTGAGATTTAGATATTTCCTCAGTTCTGAATCATTGGGTAACCCTGCTAGGAGTTGCTAAACATTTTCTTCAGGTCGGTATGGATTATGAAAATTTCTTTTTACACAACCAATAGTATTTTCTATGTGAAGTTTCGATGACTAGTACGGTATGTACACTGTCACCTTCATCAGACAAATGATCAGTGAAGCGCATGTACACAAAGGTGTAAAATGTGTACGAGTTGTCCACAAAATCGATGTTGATTCGGTTATGCTGTAAACGTATGTACAACAGTTGTTATATGTGTACCTGAATGACTCGATTCAGCTACGTTTTGTTTAATACTTGGTCATAGATGTGCTGGCTGGAGATCTTGTTTATCTAACTTTTATTAGAAACCATGTGTCTTATCTCATTCACCCCTGAAATTTCATAATGAACTACTCCAACCTTTGAATCGGAAGAGTTCAAATGTGTCTTCAGGGGTCAATGAGTTAACACAAGCTGAAAATCCACTAACTTGAGCTAGACCACCACTTGTTTGGGAACTTCTATATGTCTTTACCTGTTATAGTTGTTTATTGTCACTGTCGGAGGTCAGAGGTCAGGGGTCATCAGTCACCTAGCTACTGGCCTTTGAAGATACTGTCGCTGATAGGTTTGCTGTGTCAGTACAGAACTGTTTGGGTTTGAAGACCACATTCTTTCATCAGAGTAACGTGTGTCAAAGGACACATCAGGCTAGTTACCTTAACTGTCTTCTGATGAAAAAATGTAGTGTTTTCACCTGCAACAGTTCTCAAAGAAAAGAGGCGGGCTTATTACTGGGTACCCACATTGACACAGGCTTATCACCGGTAAAACACTCCATACAACTTACAGTAAGATTTTTTTTATCACATAATTATATAAGTTTTGTTGATAATTTGACTTGAGAATAGCGTTATGTCCGCATTTGCTTTAAACTGAGTTTGTTATGTCATAATATATTTACTGTGATTTCACTGAGGTTGGTGAGACCCATTACATTTGTAAAGTAAGAAATGAATAACACGGCATAATAGTGAGCATGAGGTCATATTGATTAAGAAATGTTTTAATTTATAATTGTTTCAGCATTGTATTGAAACAATCATTTATAATGATATCAGTATTGTAATGAAACAATCATTTATAATGATATCAGTATTGTATTGAAACAATAATTTATAATGATATCAGTATTGTATTGAAACAATCGTTTATAATGATATCAGTATTGTATTGAAACAATCATTCTGAGCAAAAAATAAAATATTATTTTCCAATAGCATTCATTGAATTTTTTTTTTTAATACTTTTATTTTTAGCTCACCTGTCTGGAAGGGCCAAGCAAGCTTATGTGATGGTGTGAAGTCTGTCTGTCTGCTAACTTTAAACGACTTTCCCTGAATAACCAATAGGTTTAGGGTGATGATATTTAGCCATTTACATGCATGATCAAAAGTTCAAATATATGACCTTGACCCACTTTCAAGGTATTGGATTAAACTTTGTAAAACCTTTATTCAACCTCTTCTGAATAATAAACAAGAGGCCCAATGGGCCTGCATCGCTCACCTGGTCTTAATCTCACAATTGTAACCTTAAAAGTGGACTAAAATACAGCTACAGGCAAA
>NW_018405071.1:71267-73805 GCF_002113885.1 Mizuhopecten yessoensis
ATTCATAAGAACCTATTAAAAGATTTAAACATATGACACCTGTGACCTTGAATGTCGAACAAGGACATTATAATATTAGGTTGAACAGAGTTTATAGTCTTCCAACCCAGCATGCTTCTGGAAAAATATTACCCTGGACCTTTTGGTTATACAGAACAAATCATTTAAAGATTTAAACATATATTGACCACTGTGACCTTGAATATGGGCGAAGGTCATTCACTTGGTAGTCCTTCATCCCAGCATGTTAATGGCCAAATATCATCACTCTTGGCCTTTTGCTTATTAAGAAGAAGTCATTAAATGGTTTTAAACATATTTGACCCATGTGACCTTAAAATATAGATGTCAAGGTCATTCATTTGAACTTACTTTATAGCCCTTCATCCCAGCATGCTACTAGCTAAATATCATCACCCTAGGCCTATTGGTTATTCAGAAGAAGTTGTTTAAATGTTTAAAACATATTTGCCCTCTGTGACCTTGAATATAAGTCAAGCTCATTTATTTGAACAAACTTCGTAGCCCTTCATTCCAGCATATTATTGCCTAAATATCATCACCCTAGGTCTCTCGGTTATTCAGAAAAAGTTATTTAAAGGTTTTAAATATATTTGACCCCTGTGACCTTGAACGTGGGTCAAGGTCATTTATTTGAAAAACTGGGTAGCCCTTCATCCCAGCATGTTACTGGCCAAATATCATCACCCTAGGCCTCTCGGTTATTCAGAAGAAGTTTTTTAAAAGATTTTAACATATTTGACCCCTGTGACCTTGAATATAAGGCAAGGTCAATTATTTGAACAAACTTGGAAGCCCTTCACCCAAGCATGTTACTGGCCAAATATCACCATCCTAGGCCTCTTGGTTATTCAGAAGATGTTGTTTAAAGATTTTAACATATTTGACCCCTGTGACCTTGAAATTTGATGAAGGTAATTTATTTGAATAAACTTGGTAGCCCTTCATCCAAGCATGCTTCTGGCCAAATATCATCACCCTAGGCCTTTTGGTTACCGAGAAGAAGTTGTTTAAAGTAAAAAGTTGGACGCTGGACGGACGCCGCACTATGCCATAAGCTCACTTGGCCATTCGAGCTAAAAAGGCTTAAGGTTATGACATTTGGTCAGTATCATGCTAGAATAAAGGGTTATCAACTGTTTTCATAGAAATGACCTTGACTGATATTCAATGTCACAAGGACCAAAGGACTTACTGGCAATTTTTGGCCTCATAAAAAGAAAAAAATTCAACTTGAATATATTTACAAATTTCTGTTATAAACGTCATATTGCAATTGATTAATTAGGGTTATCTTTCTTGGTGATTTTTTTTCCTGTACACATGCGTAGATGCCCTACCATAGCAACAAAAGTGTGTTGCTATGCAGAAATAGTCAAAATATGGTGCTTTTGGACAGTTAGCATGCAGAAATGAAAGCCTCTGCATGCGACAAACATATATTCCTTTCTACGAATGGACATTAGTATGGCAATTATTCAGCATGTCAGCGAGTCATCCAGAAATGACCCGTAACGCCCCTAGTCCTTTGTTAAAACCTTAAAAGACTTCTTCAAAACCAAGAATCCTTGGGTCATGATATTAAGTAATGATTGGATATAAAGTTATCAAGATTGTTTATATAATATATAAGTAGCCTTGGTAAAATTTCAAGGTCACAGGGTCAAATGTATTAATTCATTTAACTGACTTAGCTCCTTCTGCTTCGTCACTTTCGATGAATCTTTGTCAGCGCTTCACTGGCTGAAGTGTTTCTTTTTAACATTGTTGTAAGTTGTAAACTTTACATAAGTTATCTTCTTATAGTTCACATTAAGGGTCTAAGGTCAAGGAAGCTGTTGATTTAAATAGAAAATCTTATTTAATCATCATTCTACAGGCTTTTTTATATTCTGTATTTGATCCAGTGTTTCGCAATTATTCCAATACAGTACAAAAATACCTTCAACTATTGCCTTTTAGGATGTAAGGTCAAAGTCACTATTACCTGGTACTAAAAATAAAAAAAGCTTTTTCATGGCTATACTGGCCAAAACCAAATAAAATAGTTTTCTGTTTTACGGTAGATATTATATAGAGTATGTGTACCTGTAAACAAGAGGCCCAGAGGGCCTGTGTCACTTATGGGAATATGCCAGACCCCCAGGCCAATCCTTGTAGCATATCTGTATTAGATTTTTCATGCCCAGCAATTTTATGTATGGTTATGGGGTGGGGATCTCAACTGTTTCCAAGCTATGACTAAGAAACTAGGTCCCTAGGGTTATGGCAAGCCCCCAGGATCAATTCTAATATCATGACTGCATATGTCTCATTTTGCCCAGCATTTATATTTATAGTTTTGGGGTGGGGATCTCAACCGTTTCAAAGTTATGATCCAATGGTTACGTCTGCAAGGGTGGGGCAGACCCTGGGGTCTGTTCTAATATCATGACTACATTCGTCTCTTTATACCAAGCATTTATATATATAGTTTTGGGATGGGGAACTCAACCGTTTCAAAGTTATGACCCAGGG
>NW_018405071.1:75692-82675 GCF_002113885.1 Mizuhopecten yessoensis
AGTTATATAATAAGTGATCCGGAGCATTTAGAAATAAATGTGAAAATGCAGTACATTATTTTTATTGTTTGTTGTATACAAGAGAATCAGTTCTCCAAACCTTCCTGATTGAGGACAATGAAATCATTTTCTATATATTTAAAATCAACGTATAAAATAGTAAAAGATTTTAGGGTCTCTAGTATACAACACGATAGCCATTATCGTCTCATCTCTCTTTCTTATTTTTCTCAAAATCTCTTTCCTTCCATCTCTGTTTCTATAGATACTTGTGATAAATATGTTTGTTATTGTCATCATATAATTTGTATAATGAAATACATTAAAGAAGATTTTTCTAGGTCGAGATAACTTATGTCCGATCTTTTTTGTTGTATGACAAATGTTTAAAACAAGACTTGGGCGAGAGGTCGTAGGGGATGTGTGTTGCACCATCAGAATCGATAATCGGTTTGCAATCGGAAGTAGTAAACCAATCGATGATTGATTGTATAATCTGTTTATCATTTTATGGGACTGAATACCCAAATAAAGTGACACTTTACATTAGGTTTCGTTCTTTAATAGTTTCGTTCTTTTATAATGAATGGATTTCAAGCAGTTTTTATGCACTTTTATCAATCATAGAATAAAAGTCATAGGAATATATGACTTTCAATACATTTTTTTACATTGAACACAATAACAATTTGATTTCAATGATGAACTGATTATAACAATAATGGAGTTTGTAATCGATAATTGGAATCGGAAAGGTCAAACTGAACGATCTTCGATTATAATCGATCATCAGCCAATTACTTACTAGGCACCAGACGACTAACGTCGATAGTCAGTTTCATCAAATGACAGCTATTTCTCAGCTGTTTAGAGCTGATGATCCTAAACATTTCTCATACAAATATCATACAGATGTCAGGAGGTATATAAATAACAAATATCATACAGATGTCAGGAGGTATATAAATAACAAATATCATACAGATGTCAGGAGGTACATATATAAATAACACCTGTGTACAGGAAGATAGTTTATTAGATAAAACATTACATGTATATGATGATATATTAAAGCGTATAACATGCATGCACAGTAATCAAATAAGGTGTTAAGATGTCATCGGGATAAAACTGGGACATAAATGCATGTATTTTATTCTATAGAGCTACTAAGGTAAGGCAAGATAACACAACAAAAATAACTGGATAAAATGAACTGATTCATAAACAGAATTTTCTTTTAAAAACCCCCCAGATTATACACTAACAAATGAAAATGACATTTTTTTTTTAGAAAAGTTAAACAATAAATTGGCATTTTTTGTGGGTTCTATTGACATGTTGTTTCAGACCCATGGATTAAGTTGTCGGGGCTATATTGCATGTACAGCTATGGACTTTTTGTTTAAACCATCTAATCAAAGACCTTGAAGGTTTTAATTAACAATTATGGTCTTTTTGTCCAAACCTTTTAAACAGTTATGGACTTTTTGTCCAAACCATCTAATCAAAAACCTTGAAGGTTTGTTAAACAGTTATGGACTTTAGTGATGGTAAATATGATGTGATGTAAACCTTAAAACATGATATTGACCTTGATTTAATCCAAGTTAATATCATTGTTCAGATTCATATCACATCATTATCACTCAAAATTTCATAATTATACAATAGTACAGGTTTACATACTAGATCGTTACATACTATACTGATGCAGGCACGAATATATAGACCATAACAAATATCTTCACAACATACTGTATACCAGTATTTTCGCCCTTCGCCAGAGTAATCTGTATTTGCCCAGTGTTAATTTTGCCCTTCTGGCTTCACATTTTCTTACTATAATAATAATAATAATAAATAATTCAAGGTTCTTATATAGCACTTTACCACATCCTAGTTTGTAGGTCGTCTCAAAGCGGTTCACAGATTATTATCCAGAAGTAATCGGAGTAAAGTATCTTGCTCAAAGATACAACACAGTGCTGTGCCATGACTCGAACCCGCAACCCTCTGGTCATGAGCCGGGCGCCCCACCACTAGACTACCGTGCCTCCTAATGTACTATGCATATTATATATTTTTTTTTTTACCAATGTTGACTAAACTTACCAAATCGCCCTCATATAATGGCAGGCAAAAAAGGTAAAAAAACAGCAGCAAAAATGTCCCTTATACAGTAGTATGTTCTGTAAAAAGTTGCTTTAACAATGGCATGACAATGTTTTCATTTATGTAGGACAATTATTGAATATCGACATCATAAGGATTTCCTGTAGTATAGTTGGCACTTTAGTATAATCACTTACTTTGGTAAAACCCCTTCTCAACTTCTGTTGTGATATATAAACAATATTCATGTAAAAAGCACCCCCAAAATTTATGATAAGCATCAACTGTTACAGATCTGTACAGTAACAGAAACACAAACAAACGTATTAGTAACACAGTAAAGTATTTAAAATCATTGGGATTTTTTAAAACTGGTATCCAATAAATAAATAAATTGTTTGATAAAATTATTCAAAATTTTAAAATTGCCGTCGATCTGATACAATTATTGCAAAGTCACATGACCTACCATAGCCATGCCCAAAATTAGTTTTGTTTAAAATGCTGGCCTGTTTAATGTTTCAGGTATTCAAATTGAATCTCAGCTCAGGTGATAAATCTTATGAAAATCATATAAGTCTTCTAATAAAGTTAAATCTCTTCAATAGTTGCTGTCCTTATTCCTGAAGGTAATCAACACATCAAGGTTGTCCCAGCCTTCTGTAGCCTACAATACATGTCTCTGGAATGCAGCTATCAATATCCTAAAAATAGTCCTCTTGGCTAAAATGTATCACAGGTTTAGTTACAAAAACTCCTAACTAAACGGAAACTAAAACTATCTAAAACTCAATACTATTAGCACTTAACAAATTGATAATTTGTGCTCACATCTGTAATAATATTATGTCGCTCCCCAGTGAATGAAAACATACCAACACAGTTTGGCATAGACAAGTCTCTGGGCTGTAATGAACCTTGGGTTACCAGGTATACAGTGAACTCTAAGCCAATACACCAGTATATAGTTATGTTGTTCAACACTACACTCTGATATTCTAACATATATACAAGCTGTCATTATCAACGACACTTCTTGCTCCCGTAGTTTACCATCTGGTATCCTTCTAGTAAACGCCCTCTACATGAAAATAGTATAATATGAAAGTGTAACATACATATATATGAAAGTAAAACATACATATATGAAAAACAGAAAAACAAGGTTACAGAAAATTGTACAATTACTGGTAGTGTAACTCTCTGGTAGACAACTTTTAGGGATATGGAAGATAAAATATGGTGAGACAGAAAACTTCCTTTGAGTATCAACTGATCATAGATTAACCCTTTCGCCACTCTAGACTGCAATGAACTCATCCAGATCAATGCAGGGTAAAGTTTACTTAAGTTATAAAGGGGTGAAAGGGTTAATGGAACTTATCACTGCTGTGTGATGTAGAAATCTCAGTCGGAGGGCAGGTTTATAATTTAGCCTGAGGTTTTTCTCCAGTGTCTAGACTTTCTCTACATCATACAGGAGCGATTGATAATTTTTCTTCAAAACTTTCATACCATGAAAGTAGAATGTAATGGTGAGCCCAATACCTCGCCACATTATCAAAGGTGTGCAAACACCGATCACACCACCCTGAGTAGGCAGCGTAAAGTAAGTGAATTCATGCGTGTGATCTCGCATCGGCAGCAATAAGCATACGGACATCCTAGTCCAGTAAGTACAAGAGATAACACATCTACACACACATATAATATATATATGTATGGGTATATGGGTTCATAACAGACAAAATAGTCCTAACAAGACAAAAATGTGTATCACAGAAATTAATTGTTCCAGTTGCACCGGGGTCACTGACAATTATATTTTACTACATCACTTAGGCATTTGACTAAGTTCACTTCCGGTTTTGAGGCCTGAAAAACGCAAGAAAATATGTATTCTATTTATGTCATGTTTCTGTTAATATCATGTTTTTCTCTGACAAATGGGTGGTGATATTAAGAGAAATCTACTGTACTCATCAACAACATAAATAATTGATCAATCTGTAACAGGAGGTCAGCAAGAGCTATCTACTGTCTAGGGCTACAGTCATCTGTAACAGGAGGTCAACAAGAGCCATCTACTGTCTTGGGCTACAGTCATCTGTAACAGGAGGTCAGCAAGAGCTATCTACTGTCTAGGGCTACAGTCATCTGTAACAGGAGGTCAGCAAGAGCTATCTACTGTCTAGGGCTACAGTCATCTGTAACAGGAGGTCAGCAAGAGCTATCTACTGTCTAGGGCTACAGTCATCTGTAACAGGAGGTCAGCAAGAGCTATCTACTGTCTAGGGCTACAGTCATCTGTAACAGGAGGTCAGCAAGAGCTATCTACTGTCCAGGGCTACAGTCATCTGTAACAGGAGGTCAGCAAGAGCTATCTACTGTCCAGGGCTACAGTCATCTGTAACCACAAAGGACTAACTACTGTAGCACTTCTCAAACATCTACTTCCATCAAAGGACTAAA
The DNA here is from genome assembly GCF_002113885.1 of Mizuhopecten yessoensis. Lineage (NCBI taxonomy): Eukaryota > Metazoa > Mollusca > Bivalvia > Pectinida > Pectinidae > Mizuhopecten > Mizuhopecten yessoensis. The sequence continues at coordinate 80,280 of NW_018405071.1, forward strand.
CAGTTTAGGATTCCCCAATCAAATGTTTCCATCAACAGACGAAGACCTTTAGAAGTCCTCAACCATCTGTTTTTGTAAAGTGATTACATTGTTTTTGCGATGTCTCGCCTTGCTTTTTTGCTCACACTTTCTTCTGTATCTGAACTTCGTCGCTTGTACGGCGTCAACTCAACATTTGCGAAGGTTCCACCCTGTAAAATATCAACATCAAACATTTAATCATATATATATATTCTAACCATTACATTATCTCCTGCCTACAGTCACGAGTATATTACAGGGTTTATGCCAGCTATTTTGGGAAAGGGTCCCTGAAGAAGAATTGGGAAAATATCATCGGCATTTGGTAAAAATTGGGAAATATCATCAGTATTCCAACATTTACAGGTTTGGGAAAATATCAGAAGTTTGGAAAAAATAAATCCTACAATGAGTTTAGCAGAACTTTTCCTCTAGCTGTTTCTCAGAGTAAATGTATAAAAATAAATAAACACATTAGTGTTTTAGTTTATTGAATTTTTGTTATCTATGTAAATTGAATGCTCCTTCATTGACTTATATACTTTGAACGTTGCACATATAATGATCGGAAACTTGTATAAACATGCTTATCAATCTAAATGGGAAATAAAGACAGAAATTATTGGGAAAGTACTTTTCCCCCCAAATGGGAATGGGTCCCTGTACCAGACCCTATAAACACCTGGCAAAAACCCTAGTGTGGTAGGCATATAACCATAATCAAAACTTTAGAAATACAGACCAAGAACAATCAACATTACACCTACACATCCTCACAAACATTCCTACACTCTCTGGATTGTGTTGAATAAATATATGTTTAAAGGGTATATATTATTCTATATACACTTTCATATTTAAAGTATAGCTGACAAATTCTGAAATATTTGAACATTTTCACCAGCCTAAAATAAAATCTACAAGCCCTGGGGGTCACACTAGTGGAATGGTATATACCTCTCCATGTTAGGAGCGACTCTTCACCTGAGCCACGCTGGAAAGTCAAATTTGCGTGATTTACTCCGGAAAAACAAATAAGCACCAAAATGTTCACATTCTGGGTGCTGTTCTCATAGCAAATGGACATTTCTCAAAGGCCAGAAAATAGAAATACCTACAGGCAGCTCTGTCTGCACAGTGATCGACTCGGGTAGGAAGTTTGCAAATATAACTGTAACTGCTGTGCTATGGGAATGAATACATGTGCAGACAGATGGATCCTGTTTGCATATCTTTGCTAAACAGGGGATAAATAAATTTCTTCATTCTGATGGCAACCTTATCATTCCTTAAAAAGATTATGTAGAGTTTTGAAGCAAAATTTTAATCATAGTACATAATACTCTAAGACATGGCAGTAACCAACCCAGGTACATAATACTCTAAGACATGGCAGTAACCAACCTAGGTACACAATACTCTAAAACATGGCAGTAACCAACCCAGGTACATACTACTCTAAGACATGGCAGTAACCAACCCAGGTACATAATACTCTAAAACATGGCAGTAACCAACCCAGGTACACAATGCTCTAAGACATGGCAGTAACCAACCAAGGTACACAATACTCTAAGACTTGGCAGTAACCAACCCAGGTACACAATACTCTAAGACATGGTAGTAACCAACCCAGGTACATAATACTCTAAGACATGGTAGTAACCAACCCAGGTACATAATACTCTAAGACATGGCAGTAACTAACCCAGGTACATAATACTTTAAGACATGGCAGTAACCAACCCAGGTACATAATACTCTATGACAGGGCAGAAACCAACCCAGGTACATAATACTGTAAGACATGGTAGTTAACCAACCCAGGTACATAATACTCTAAAACATGGCAGTAACCAACCCAGGTACATAATACTCTAAGACATGGCAGTAACCAACCCAGGTACATAATACTCTAAGACATGGTAGTAACCAACCCAGGTACATAATACTCTAAGACATGGCAGTAACCAACCCAGGTACATAATACTCTAAGACATGGCAGTAACCAACCCAGGTACATAATACTCTAAGACATGGCAGTAACCAACCCAGGTACATAATACTCTAAGACATGGCAGTAACCAACCCAGGTACATAATACTCTAAGACATGGCAGTAACCAACCCAGGTACATAATACTCTAAGACATGGCAGTAACCAACCCAGGTACATAATACTCTAAGACATGGCAGTAACCAACCCAGGTACATAATACTCTAAGACATGGCAGTAACCAACCCAGGTACATAATACTCTAAGACATGGCAGTAACCAACCCAGGTACACAATACTCTAAGACATGGTAGTAACCAACCCAGGCAATATTACTCTAAAACATGGCAGTAACCAACCCAGGTACATAATACTCTAAG
>NW_018405071.1:82751-82981 GCF_002113885.1 Mizuhopecten yessoensis
ACTCTAAGACATGGTAGTAACCAACCCAGGTACATAATACTCTAAGACATGGTAGTAACCAACCCAGGTACATAATACTCTAAGACATGGTAGTAACCAACCCAGGTACACAATACTCTAAGACATGGCAGTAACCAACCGAGGTACACAATACTCTAAGACATGGTAGTAACCAACCCGGGTATACAATACTCTAAAACATGGCAGTAACCAACCCAGGTACATAATAC
>NW_018405071.1:85130-88416 GCF_002113885.1 Mizuhopecten yessoensis
TTAAGACATGGCAGTAACCAACCCAGGTACATAATTGTCTAAGACTTGGTAGTAACAAACTGCACAAGAAACTTGAACACTGTTGGTGAAATATTAGATGAAAAAGACCTAAAGCAATCTTACCCGAGGTTGAGAGAATTGTTTGTCCCCGCACCATTGCTTGAAAGTCTCCATAGCCGTCTGATAAAATTCTTTATCATTCCTCCTGGTGAAAAGGTAGACATTTTGATCCGTGAATTCCTTAGGAGTCATACGGGATACCTCTTCCTTTCGTATAACCATGGGTTTTTCAGGATTCCTCTTGTCATAAAAACGAACATGGTCTATGGGATTGGAATCCTTCATACCGTAATCCATGCTTATTATCTGCATCAGAAGGATCACGTTATAATACATTTTACAGATCAAAAACACATGTGATGATGTTTTATACTACATAACAGACTGAGAATAAATGGTTTTATTACACTGTATAGTAGCCTGTGTATATGTTGCTTTTATTACATTGTACAGCAGCCTGTGTATATGGTGGTTTTATTACACTGTATAGCAGCTGGTGCATATGGTGGTTTTATTACACTGTATAGCAGCCTGTGTATATGGTGGTTTTATCAAACTGTATAGCAGCCTGTGTATATGGTGGTTTTATTACACTGTATAGCAGCCTGTGTATATGGTGGTTTTATGACACTGTAGAGCAGCCTGTGTATATGTTGGTTTTATTCCCCTGTATAGCAGCCTGTGTATATAATGGTTTTATTACACTGTGTAACAGCCAGTGTATATGTTGGTTTTATTACACTGTATAGCAGCCTGTGTATATAATGGTTTTATTACACTGTGTAACAGCCTGTGTATATGTTGGTTTTATTACACTGTATAGCAGCCTGTGTATATGGTGGTTTTATTACACTTGTAGAGCAGCCAGTGTATATGGTGGTTTTATTACACTGTATAACAGCCTTTGTATATGGTGGTTTTATTACACTGTATAACAGCCTGTGTATATGGTGGTTTTATTACACTGTATAGCAGCCTGTGTATATAATGGTTTTATTACACTGTGTAACAGCCTGTGTATATTTTGGTTTTATTACACTGTATAGCAGCCTGTGTATATGGTGGTTTTACTACACTGTATACCAGCCTGTGTATATGGTGGTTTTATTACAATGTAAAGCAGCCTGTGTATATGGTGGTTGTATTACATTGTACAGCAGCCTGTATATATGGTGGTTTTATTACACTGTATAGCCACTTAAGTGTGTATAATAGAAGTATTTAAGTATATTGCATATTTTTTCTCAATACATGTAAGTAGTTAGTTCATGTTAATAGCTTACATTATTGACATGCTCTGTTGTAACATAGCGCTCTAAACTATAAATATTTCAACTGTTGATAGTATTCATGAAATCATGGCTACTTTTATGTATTTTAAATGTGATATACAAATATTTGCATTATTTCAGATACCAGACTTCCTCACCTCAACAATGAGATTATCCTCCAAATTCTGTCTGTCCTTTTCCTGTCCTTTGGCCACGATCTCCTTTTTGATACACTCCGCATCCGACTACAAATTTCATTTAAAATAACCCAACATTAATGGCTTTGTAATGTATTACACTTTAATGGCTTTGTAATGTATTACACTTTAATGGCTTTGTAATGTATTACAAATGTACAATTCTAAATGTTTTCAGATTGAACAAGAGGCCTTAAGGGCCTGTATCGCTCACCTGGATATCTAAGCACTCATGGCAAAATATTCTCCAAATGAGATCCAAGGGAATATGCCAGACCCCAAGGTCAATCCTTGTAGTGTGTCTGTATTAGATTTTTCATGTCCAGCAATTTAATGTATGGTTATGGAGTGGGGATCTCAACTGTTTCCAAGCTGTGACTCAGAAACTAGATCCCTAGGGTTGTGGCCAGACCCCAGAGGAAATTCTAATAGCATGACTGCATTCGTCTCTTTTTGTCAAGCATTTGTATTTATAGTCTTGGAGTGGGGATCTCAACTGTTTCAAAGTTATGACCCAGAGGTTAGTCTGCGAGGGTGGGACAGACCCCGGGGTCAATTCTAATATCATGACTGCATTCATCTCTTTATGCCCATCAATTGCATATATAGTTTTGGGGTGGGGATCTTAACCATTTCGAAGTTATAACCCAGGGGTTAGGTCTCCAAGGGTGGGGCAGACCCCAAGGCCATCCTGAAAGCATATGTGAATTCATCTATTTAGTTATAGGGTGGGGATCTCAACTGTTTTCCAAGCTGTGACTTAAGAAACTAGGTCCCTAGGGGTTCAGTCAGACCCCAGGGTCTATTCTAATACCACGACTACTTTTTGTCTCCTTATGCCAAGCATTTGTGTATATAGTTCTGGGGTGGGGATCTCAACCGTTTCAAAGTTATGACCCAGGGACAATGTCTCAAAGGGTGGGGCCAGACCCTAGGCCATCCTGGGAACAAATGTGCATTCTTCTCTTTATACTCCACAATTGTATATATATGGTTATACCGTGGGAATCTCAACCCTTTCCAAGTAATAAACTTTTTTTGGCCCCACCCCTTAGCACGGGGGATGGGGCCCCATCATTTGTATCCCTGCCTCCCATGAATGCTTCTGACCAAATATGATCGATATCCATGGCAAAATTCTACAGAAGTCGTTTATAGCAATATAGCCAAATTGCCCATTTTTGGCCCTACCCCTCAGCCCCCTGCGGGGTCAGCCCCAACATTTGTACAATTTTGAATCCCTGCTTCCAATGATTGCTTTTGATCAAATATGATCAATATCAAGTGCATAGTTCTACAGAAGAAGTTGTTTGTAGCAATATAGCCAAATTGCCCACTTTTGGCCCCGCCCCTCAGCCCCAACATTTGTACAATTTTGAATCTCCACTACCTAGGGATACTTTCAGTCAAATATGGTTGATATACATCTCTTTGTTCCAGAGAAGTCGCTTATAGCAATATAGCCAAAGTGCCCGCTTTTAGCCCCGCCCCTCAACCCCCTTGGGGGTCAGCCCCACCATTTGTACAATTTTTAATCCCCACCACCTAGGGATGCTTCTAGTCAAATTTAGTTAATTCCAATCAATGGTTAAGAAGAAGTCGTTTAAAGAAATTGTTGGCCTACGGACGAACGACGGACGCCACAGTATGGCATAAGCTCATGTTGGTCCTTCGGGCCCGGTGAGCTAATAATGATAACAATTACTGAAATGATCTGAATGATTAACATAGTTTTCTCCACCATTAGACAGAGATGTC
>NW_018405071.1:89939-91634 GCF_002113885.1 Mizuhopecten yessoensis
TTTACATTTTATTTTTTCTCAATGTAATTCTTCTGATTTCCAGAAATGGTACATGAATATTAATATTAATATTTCCTATTTGTCTTCATTGTTTATTTTTAAATATTGTTAGTGAGGGGGGCTGGGGTTCAGAAGACCAGTTATACTTTTTTATTAAAAAATATTGGGAAACAACTACATAAATAAGAATATAAAGCTTTACAACATGTTAATTATATATCTAACCTGTGTTTAATATGCATAAATTAAACTATTTGGTGGGATTGAATTTCCAAACTCATCAGTGGATGGCCTTGTGTGATACAATGGATTTTTTGGCCTGTATCTGTTGGGTGCGGTAATTTAATCCTATCAAATGTTTATACATGCAGCTTCATCAACAAACTATTTTTCTTTTCTCTTCATAATATGCATATACCGGTATATATTTTATATGTCTTTTCAATATCAAAATAAAAGGTTAGAATTCAAACCATTAGATTCAATTATAATAAAAATGAGTATTAGTAGTTGTTTCCCCTAATTTGATTATTAATTTGATAATACCAAACTTGTTTATATGTGTTTGTATGTGTTCTATGTCTATGTCTATGCTTGTACCACTGTCTGTTACTATGTTTGGAAAGGGCTTAAATAGGCTATGCCTGCTGCCCAATCCATTTGTCCTTTGACAATAAAATTTATTGAAATTGAATGCTTCTGACCAAATATGATCGATATCCATGGCAAAATTCTACAGAAGTCGTTTATAGCAATATAGCCAAATTGCCCATTTTTGGCCCTACCCCTCAGCCCCCTGCGGGGTCAGCCCCAACATTTGTACAATTTTGAATCCCTGCTTCCAATGATTGCTTTTGATCAAATATGATCAATATCAAGTGCATAGTTCTACAGAAGAAGTTGTTTGTAGCAATATGTATACATTAACACATGCTAAACCAGAAGTTAAACCATTAACACATGCTAAAGCAGAAGTTAAACTATTAACATATAGGGATACTTTCAGTCAAATATGGTTGATATACATCTCTTTGTTCCAGAGAAGTCGCTTATAGCAATATAGCCAAAGTGCCCGCTTTTAGCCCCGCCCCTCAACCCCCTTGGGGGTCAGCCCCACCATTTGTACAATTTTTAATCCCCACCACCTAGGGATGCTTCTAGTCAAATTTAGTTAATTCCAATCAATGGTTAAGAAGAAGTCGTTTAAAGAAATTGTTGGCCTACGGACGAACGACGGACGCCACAGTATGGCATAAGCTCATGTTGGTCCTTCGGGCCCGGTGAGCTAATAATGATAACAATTACTGAAATGATCTGAATGATTAACATAGTTTTCTCCACCATTAGACAGAGATGTCGACACTTTCGTTCAGGTAAGATTTCTCAGGTGTACCCTATACATTGTAAATGGGTTTACAGATTGAATATGATTTATTTTAAAATAGATATAAATTATTGACATGTTTTGGCTTAGGAAAAGATTCAGGTTGATAACCAGCAAAAACCATTAACACATAATAAACCAGAAGTTAAACTATTAACATGCTAAACCAGAAGTTAAAGCATTAACATATACTACACCAGAAGTTAAAGCATTAACACATACTAAACCAGAAGTTAAACCATTAACATATACTAAACCAGAAGTTAAGCCATTAACACATACTACACCAGAGGTTAAAGCATTAACACATA
>NW_018405071.1:94525-103147 GCF_002113885.1 Mizuhopecten yessoensis
TTAAACAAGTGAAACACACTGTAGTTTATGGCTAAGTACAGTGATATTATCTAAGATACTTAACAATGATTCTTAAATATTTTTTTTTAAAGTTAAAAACATTCCACAAATAATTCTAAAAGCACTTCTTCTACTAAACAATTTTTTTTTTAGAACATTGTCATCTATTTACAATGTTCACATATGTGTGTCATTGTTTATATTTGTTCAGTTTCGGGAAAACTGGGTGAGAAAATGACAATTCCCTTTAATAAAATATTTAATTCACGTCCCCTTGACACAAAGTATCAACTAAATTGATGGTGTACTTTGGGAGGACAAGAGTAAACAACTTTTTTAAACAAAGTGGCAAACTTCTTAAAGGGACAATTTATTGAAGTAAGTTTTTTTGATTACCTGAAAATCAAGTTGATACTAAAAATATATATCTCCTAACAAAAGTTCACGTAGTTGATAACAACATGACCTGAAGCCAACGTCCAGTGTGGCCAGTTTCATCTTTTGGGAAAGACGGTGATAAAAATAGCTACGACCGAAATAGCGCAATATCCAGGCCTTTAAGTAAGAAGTAAACATGTACAGCACTACACTGTCGACCGACAACATAGTGTCAGTTATACAAGTCTGAGTACACACATAACTCATTCTTGAAATTACACAATACATCGCAAGTAAGAATTATAAATATCATAATATATACCTCTAATCAGATATTTCTGTTCACATTTGGATTTGATTAAGAATGAACAGGTTCAATTATAGAGCATGCACACACTGAGAGGGTGCCGCAGCGGAATTTCAAACTGCAGAAATTACGATATCAATAGGTTTAAACCTAAAACAGATCACTCATTTATAACGATGTTATAGATGCTGTTGGGAGATGATTTTGAATCAAAATAGATGCATATACTTGTATTTCAGAGAGGCTAGACGAATAAAGCGAGAAGTTACCTTCTCTCCTTGACTGCAAAGACATTTTTGTTTGCTAGAAATTCACCGACAGCTGCCGCTAAAACGTACGAGTGTACAGTTAAGGATTTCTCCATTAGGATTAAAAATGCCAAGAAAACATTGTCTCTTGTCAATTTCTCGACGTGAACTGTTCATAGGGAGTATCAAACTATATAATCATGAAGAGTTTTGTGACAAGGTTATAAATAAAACTTACTTCACTAGATTGTCCCTTTGATAAGGAGAGGTAACATTAATTTATATACCTCATGTGTACAGTATCATTCTCATAGGTGTAGTAATTTTGGGGAAGAAGTGCAAACAATGTTTTTAAAAAAAAACATGTTTCTTTAAATCCCCTCAATGTAGGAATACTATAAGAGTACCAGGTATGATTGAAATTAGCGCAGCACTTAAGAAGGAGTAGTGCAAACTAGAATTGTCATCTGGAGGACAACTAATACCCCTCGCAGATAATGGTAGATTATACATCATAGTGATCTTAACCTTGGGGTCAACTTATTGAAAAGGGGAACTCGTTTGAGGTATTTTAGCTCTTAACAAATAGGCGAGGTTTCATCAACATACACACAAAATTAAATTCACAAGAGCGAGTTTTCTGAACAAGTTATTTCACATAAAAGGCCGTAACTCCTTTAAAAAGTGTTGAAATCTGAAATTAAAATACCGGTGCACAAAGTTCTACATAATATACTAATCATTTACATAATATAATGATCATTCAAGTGAAGTTTTAATAAAATCTGCCGGTTGGTTAAGATGGAGTTTTCCGGACAAATTATTTTGCATAAAGGGCCATAACTCCCTTAAAAAGTATTGAAATCTGAAATTAACATGCCGGTGCACAACTACATAATATACTGATTATTCAAGTGAAGTTTCAATAAAATCTGCCAGTTAGTTAAGACAGAGTTTTCTGGACAAGTTACAATGGACGATAGACATCCAGCTCAGACAGACAGGATGATTCCAGTATATCCCCCTTCCCCCAACTTCGTTGCGATGTTTATTACAATGTTTTTCATCAAAGGGGCGTAACTCCAAAAAAATTGGGAGGTAACTCCGATTTATATACTTGATTCACATCCCTAGAATTCTATTCAAGAATTTTGTGTATCAAGTATCATAGACATCAATACTAAAGGATGGCAAACATTATTGTGTCTTAAGACAACCTGATTCCAGTCTACTCCATCCCAAATGACCACAGTTGTCGATGGGCCGTTAAACACAAACAAACAAACCATCCCCAACAACTTTGTTATAAAAAGAAAATCACCATCTTTTGGAGGAGCCTCTTGATTGTCTAATCCTCCACTGAAGCAGATTCCGGTTAGACAGTCAAGAATCTCCCTCTCAAGCAGATTTCTATGTTGTACCCTTAACGTAGGGAAAGATACCATAAATCTGTTTTTTAAAGAAAGATATCAATGTTACATTGTGTTCAATTATGAAAATATCAGAAATGTTTGAAATCAATTTCACACCTTTTTGTAGACTTGGTCCTTAGGTTTTGTCTGTCCCACACACTTGTAAAGTTTTCGCTGTAGGACTTTGGTGAGAATGTCGCGTGCTTCCTTCAAATTCGGATCTGTTGACATGAGAATGAGGTCAAACACACTGTCAGTCAGTTTGGAATAAGCCTCCATGTCGTGTATGGACTGAGACATTGTGACCAGTTTTCTGAAATCAAACCATATTTCTCATCTTTATTTAACATTAAGCTGAACCACACTGAAATGGTGCAACATCTCATGTTCAATTATATAAACAGGTATATTACATATCACATCTAAAACTGTTTACCAAAATCACATTCTTAAAATCTTCACTATACTTCATTTACAAACTTTGCTAAAATGCTATTTGTAATTCTTACATAATAAGAAGTGCTGTCAAGGATGGATTAATTCTCATTATTTATACATATAAATAAGAGGCCCATGGGTCTTAACGGTCCCCTGATATATTTATACAGAGATTTAATTTTGTTTTTAACATGAACAGAAATATTATTCAAAGTGACAAAAAACAATAAAACCACCTTATTCAATATCTAGCATACAGATTTAAGACTGAAAAGTATTTGAACCTAGCACCTCTGATTCTAAACAAGGAAAATGAAGAAATTTTAGCACACTGGCCCGCCACCCTACAGCCCTTGGGGGTAGGGCTGGCTCAAAATTTTCAAAGTATCAAACTGTCAACTCAGGGTTATAATTCCAATCAAATTATTAACATGTAATATTCAAAGTTTCATTTGCCATTATAAACCATAATAAATTTTGCCCCACCCCCCCCTCCTTCCCCAGGTGGTAAACGTGAGACCCTAGGGTCATAAACCTTAAGACCCTTCCATCTATGAAGAGTGTTTGATTCTACCATATCTGGGTCTTGAGAAGAAGATTTTTGAAATTTCAGTAAATTTGACCTTTTTGACCCCACCCATCAGCCCCGGGGGTCAGTCAGGGCTCATATGTACATACCATTAAACTGCTACCCAATACTGATAATGCTAACCTAAATTTAATTACTTCCAATGGAAATTAAACAAATGTTGGTCCAAAATGTGATTTCCCTATATAAACTATAATAAAGTTTACCCCCCTCCCCAGGGGGAAACATGATACCCAAGGGTCATGAAATTCACAATTTTGGTAGAGCACCTTAAGACCCTTCCATCTATGAAGAGTGTTTGATTCTACCATATCTGGGTCTTGAGAAGAAGATTTTTGAAATTTCAGTCAATTCGACCCTTTTTGGCCCCACCCATCAGCCCCTGGGGGTCAGTCAGGGCTCATAGGTGCATACTATCAAACTGCTACCTAATACTGATAATGCTAACCCAAATTGAATTACTTCCAATGGAAATTAAACAAATGTTGGTCCAAAATGTGATTTCCCTATATAAACTATAGTAAAGTTTACCCCCTCCCCAGGGGGAAACGTGAGACCCCAGGGTCAAGAAATTCACAATTTTGGTAAAACACCTTAAGACCCTTCCATCTATGAAGAGTATTTGATTCTACCATATCTGGGTCTTGAGAAGAAGATTTTTGAAATTTTAGTCAATTTGACCCTTTTTGGCCCCGCCCCTCAGGCCCCTGGGGGCTGGGGACCAAATCAGCCGCTGTTTTTGTTGACCTTTGGCCATGGAAGGTTTCTGCAAAATTTCATTGAAATTGGTTCAGGGGTTTTGGAGAAGTTGAAAATGTAAATTGTTTACGGACGCACGACGGACGTTGCCGGACAAAGGCGATCGCAATAGGTCAATTCAGACTTTGTCTCAGGTGACCTAAAAAGTGATAACACAAATTGAACTGTTAAAATTGAAGATGGCTGTCTGGTGGCCATCTTGTTTTCCAATCAGTCCCAAAATCAATATGCATAAGAAAAGACCATGGGGAACCTTAATGTCAAACTTGAGACAGATCCTTCTAGGACATTCTGAGAAATTGTGCTAACAACCTTTAACTCACAAAATTCAAGATGGTAACCTGTCGGCCATCTTGGTTTTTCCATCAGTCCCAAAATTTCATATACATAACTAGGGGGCCATGGGAAACTTTCATGTGAAATTTGAGAAAGATCACTTTCTGACAATGAACGCTCACAAACTTTAACTCTCAAAATTCAAGATGGGTGACTGTTGGCCATCTTGGTTTTCAGATCATTCCGAAAGGACCACAGACGAAGGGTGATTCGAATAGCCCACCATCTCATGCTGAAAAGCTAAATATCCATTTACAAAATGATTCTTATCCATTAAAATGTTTTTTTTCTGATGATTTTCCTCATGTGGTAAAATATGCTGAAACCAGTGGGCCTACTAGTACTAGCAAAATTACATCTAGAAAGCACTCCAGCTACCTGTAAGGGGATAGGACATGGGGAAGTTACTCTTCCAGTCTTCCTTGAGACAAGAAGCCCAGAGGGCCTATATCGCTTACCTGAATATTTAAGCAGTCATAGCAAAATATTCTCACTACATATATTGCACTACAAATATTTCCCTCGCAAACTTTGTCGGCTCCATCTGTTGACACTACCAGTCAAATATTATTATAAGATTCTATGCTTTTTGGTTCTTCTTCAGAGTTCATTGACATATTTTTCCCTGTGACCTTGTAAGTAGGTCAATGTCATTTTCCTTCTCATACTTTGTTAGCTCTATCCCAAAAAGCTACCAGACAAATCTTATGAATCCATGCCATTTGGTTCTTAAGAACAAATCCTTTAAAATGCTGTTGATCTCTCGTCCTTTAAGGTAGGTTGAGGTCATTTTCATTCGCAAACTTTGGTGAGCTCTATCCTAGGAAGCCACCAGCCAAATATTATAATTTTATGCTTTCGATTATGACATATTTGACACCTGTAACCTTGAAAGAAGGTCAAGGTCATTTTCATTCTCAAACTTTGTCGGGATCTATCTCAGGAAGCCAACAGCCAAATATAAAGATTCTATACCTTTTAGTTCTTCAGAAGAAGTCGTTTAAAGAGTTTTTACATATTTGACCGCTGTGACCTTGAAAGAAAGTCAAGGTCAATTTCATTCTCAAACTTTATCGGGCTCCATCCAAGGAAGCCAACAGCGAAATATGCAGATTCTATACCTTTTAATTCTTCCGAAGAAATCATTTGAAGCGTTTGACATACCTGACCGCTGTGACCTTGAAAATATGTCAAGGTCATTTTCATTTTCAAACTTTGTCCGGCTCCACCAAAGGAAGCCACCAGCCAAATATGGAGATTCTATACCATATAGTTCTTCAGAAGAAGTCGTTTAAAGTGTTTGACATAGTTGACAGCTGTGACCTTGAAAGTAGGTCAAGGTCACTTTCATTCTCAAACTTTGTCCAGCTCCACCCAAGGAAGCCACCAGCCAAATGTGAAGATTCTATACCATATAGTTCTTCAGAAGAAGTGGTTTAAAGTGTTTGACATAATTGACAGCTGTGACCTTGAAAGTATGTCAAGGTCACTTTCATTTTCAAACTTTGTCCGGCTCCACCCAAGGAAGCCACCAGCCAAATATGAAGATTCTATACCATTTAGTTCTTCAGAAGTCGCTTGAAGTTTTTGACATATTTGACCCCTGTGACCTTGAAAGTAGGTCAAGGTCATTTTCATTCTCAAACTTTGTCAGGCTCCAACCAACAAAGCAATCACCCAAATATCATGACTCTCGGCCTGTCCATTCTTCAGAAGAAGTCGTTAAAATGAAAAGTTGACGGATGACGACGACGGACGGAGCACCATGACATAAGCTCATTTGCCCTTCGGGCAGGTGAGCTAAAAACTGACAAACTGCCTATACCATAACATACAACTGCTACTTACCCATCAGCTCCTAGAAACTTGAGGTGTTCGTCAGCCTTCAAAAATGCCTCTGTTATCCTGGAATACAAACATTTTCAGAATCAAATTTTCAAAAAACAGATGCATATGACCGAAGATGATCAATTTCATTGCGTTCTATGGTGATGTACTGATACATTTTGTTGTTTGTCCTGGTGCCCTTACAACCTTCTACTACAGTGAATCATTCTTATATTCATCATACAGTAACACATTAGTAAGCTGTACTTACATCCTATAGTAACACATTAGTAAGCTGTACTTACATCCTACAGTAACACATTAGTGAGCTGTACTCACATCCTACAGTGACACATTAGTAAGCTGTACTTACATCCTACAGTAACACATTAGTAAGCTGTACTTACATCCTACAGTAACACATACGTGAGCTGTACTTACATCCCACAGTAACACATTAGTAAGCTGTATTTACATCCGACACATCCTACAGTAACACATTAGTGAGCTGTACTTCCATCCTACAGTAACACATTAGTACAGCTTACTAATGTGTTACTGTAGGATGTACTTACATCCTACAGTAACCCATTAGTGAGCTGTACTTACACCCTACAGTAACACACATTAGTGAGCTGTACTTACCTCCCAGAGTAACACACTAGTAAGCTGTACTTACATCCCACAGTAACACACTAGTAAGCTGTACTTACATCCTACAGAAACACATACGTGAGCTGTACTTCCAGCCCACAGTAACACATTAGTAATCTGTACTTACACCCTACAGTAACACACATTAGTAAGCTGTACTTACATCCCACAGTAACACACTAGTAAGCTGTACTTACATCCTACAGTAACCCATTAGTGAGCTGTACTTACATGTGTTCTATGATGGCATTCACTCTATGCTGGTAGGCTCGCTTGTGTAGTGTTACACGCGTGTTAAACATGTCCTATAGCGTCTGGACTTCCTAAAATCACACGGTATCATTAGTCAATATATGTTAACAACAAGCCCAATTGATTTCCAGTTTTAATTTTAGATATTTTTCCTTTTAACATCATAGATCTACGAAAGATATAAAAAACTTTTATTATATTTGACCCCTGTTGTTAAAAAGAAGTTCATTATTATGAACAAAAATTCATAGCCAAGTATCTGGAACTACATGACATCTAGAACACTGACAGGCCAGCAAGGGCTTGCTGCCATGAGCCTGGTTGGTACAACGGTCTATATTTTGTAACAGTAAACTTTTAAAATCCCTATTGCACATCTACATAACAGAGTGTATCACCATGTCAAACAAAAGGATTGAACTTTCAAATTCTATGATAAGGACTGTACCCCATGTTTTTTTTTAATTTTTTTATGGTGATCTTGACCTTACCCTTAGAATTTTTAAACCTCTTTTGCACATCTGTAGATTACAGTGTATTACCATGACAAATTTCAAAAAGATAGAACTTTCAATTTTATGAGATGAGAATTGTCTATTTTTAACAACAGACTTACCTGTGACCTTGATCTAGACCTTAGATACATGATATTTTTAGGGACCTCTTGCACATCTACATTTCAAAGTATATCACCATGTCAAAATGTAAGAAAGATAAGTCTTTTTAGATTTCAAGATAATCTCTGCCAATGAAAGTATGGGCGGACAGAGACGGACAGATAGACACTAATTACTACCTGCCACCACGTCTCTGATGTGGGGCCCTAAATATCATGACTCTAGGCACTTTGGTTCTGTAGAAATGTTCTTTTCATAGAGGGACTGATAGAGAGACTTGTAGTCGGTTATCATTCTTATATTACTAGATTTATTTGTATACAGAGAAAAAGTCAGGAAATATAACCATGATAACCAATCTTCAGTCATTAAAAGCGATGTTAGTGCTTCAAGAATGACACTAATCGGTGGATAATACAGATTTATATATTGTTTGGTGTTAACAACTAGTTGGTGACTGTTAACTGCTTCTCACCACCAAATACTCATTCTCTGTTCACTCTCTGACCATTTTAAATATTCACCCTCTGACTATTTTAGATATTCACTCTCTGACCATTTTAAATATTCACTCTCTGACTATTTTCAATATTCACTCTCTGACTATTTTAGATATTCACTCTCTGACCATTTTCAATATTCACTCTCTGACTATTTTAGATATTCACTCTCTGACCATTTTAAATATTCACTGTGACTATTTTAGATATTCACTCTGTGACTATTTTAGATATTCACTCTGTGACTATTTTAGATATTCATTCTCTGACTATTTTAGATATTCATTCTCTGACTATTTTAGATA
>NW_018405071.1:105197-112805 GCF_002113885.1 Mizuhopecten yessoensis
CAAGAAGAAGTTTCATGATATCTGACCAATAACCTTGATAGGTACATTCACTTGACCAGATCTAATAGCTGAACTAAGAAATAATTAAAATGTTTTACTTGATTTGACCATATGACCTGGGGAATAGGTCAAGGTCATTCATCTTTTAAATAGTATAGCCCTTCACCCAGCTTGCTTTTGGTCCAAGATGGTAACCGCTGGCCTTATGATTATTCCAAAGAAGTTGTTTCATGGGTTTAAAACAAACACGAAAGTCGAAGGTTACGCTATGAATTTCGCCACTTGCATCAAACGTTAACCAACTCTAATGCTAAGGTGATTACATAGGCCCTTCTATTTTTTTTAAACAGGTGAGCCCAAAAGAATTTAGCTGTACTTTTGTTTTTGGTTTGCGTGATGTCTGTTTAACTGTGTAAAACTGATTCATCTTACCTCATACAAAAAGCCTTTGCTTTTGTCACGTCCTTCAAATCGCCAGTTCTGTAAAATCACAAAGAGAATGTTGACATCCAGTCATAGCATCATAATTTAAATAGATAATCTTATGAAAGGCCTTCACACATGCTTGTTAAAGGATCCAATATACCCACTCTAGAACACAAGCATCCTAAACAAATATCTGGTATTTACGATTATTATACATTTGATACCTTTAGCTTTTAAAGGGGGACACGATAATTGATACAGAACGACAAAAATAATCTCACAAATTATTCATAGTAAGACCGAACTATAACGTGTTTATTCTAGTTACCCAGCAACCAATATCTAAGTAATAAAACCCAAGATGGCCACTAGCAGCGTATTAAACTGTGAATTACTGCAGGCCCATATCAACACTGACTTTGATATCTTCATTAAGGATTAAACCCCCTTGGGATGAACGTATGTTATCCAAGGTTTTTGAATAACGTAGAAAATTAATACACAGCATTTATGCCTAACACATGGGACTCTCTGATAAAAAGAACCATAATGTTAATGCTATGGAAAGTTACCACATCATATACACACAATTAAAGGTTTTGAAAAAAATGTGTTAAAATTCTGAAACATATTTTTTAAGTACCAGTAAAAAAGAACTTTTGTTGAAAAAATGCATTAGTAACAATACATTAATTACTTCAATTTAAAAAGATTTTATTAGAAACACTTCATCAGTATAAGCAAGAGGATCAAGATTATTAGATATATTACTATTGAATGGCATTGTTTACACAGCTTTCCAGATAGATTGTCTGAAAAATTTACCACAAAGCAATAAATGAAATAGGGTGTAATACCCCGGTACGGTAATAGGTTTTTAATACTGACCTGTCACAATACTCACCATCACACCAGCATGTATCAAATATTGGATAATATGTTGATAAAATCACTTATCTATAATATATGCTTCAAATTGACACCTCTGATTGGAGGAGAAAAGGACAAGTCGACAAATGTCTCGAACTTTTAACATTTTTATAATTTTGTCAGTTAATATTTACAGAGTTGATAACTGGAAAAAACTGACCTGGTAATAGTTTGTAACACTTTTTCTATTCTTTAGAATTCTTTTGGTCTGTAAGAGATTTATCTGATTTATCTCAGACAATTGCCCGCACAAGCATGGAAATATTTCAGACAATGGCCCGCACAAGCATTGAAATATGTGAGACAATGGCCCGCACAAGCACGGAATTATTTCAGACAATGGCCCGCACAAGCATGGAATAGGTATGACATTCGTGATGATTTCAGTAACCCACGGTACTTATCTAGGTGTTGAATGGGTGCAAAAATAAAACCATCATTTCTGTCAGATCAGAAAGCCAGACAGCTTCACCCTTGTAAAAATCATTTACCTCAGGTGAACAAAGATTCATGTTTCCCTGCAACAACAGCAATAAATACATATTTATAAAATTTGGATAAGACACAGTCCTCGGGACAAATAAAATTATTTGACTTATCTGATGGTTTGACTCTATCGAGTATCACAAGTGACCAGAGATGTTTTATTCCGTTAACTGTTAGAGAACCTTCAGAGTGAATACTGTACAGTGTCCGAGACACCCACGCCAAATTTACTCCGAGAGAAACATTAGAGCCATCCGCTGTATTCGATTCAATTTTGACTGTATATTGTACACGGCTATGTGGTGTAAGCTGAAGGCCAATTATAGAGTCTGGTCAGTAAACGCAAAACTACATATTTAGTATGTCGAAAAAATATTTTTGATCAAACAAATTATTTATATTATTTATATGTATACAAAAACTAGCATAGATTCCTTGTAAAATTATGATTTCTCGGATCATAAAATAGTGTCAGAAGTAGATAACCTCATTAATTATATGTGCATATCAATTTGGCAAAAGCCTGATCTGGTTCAAAAGATTTGGCAAGCAAACTTAGCCAGACACTTGCCATTATGTATGTGTGCCCTTCCCAGAATCTACCCCCCCCCCCCCCCCCCCCCCCCATATGTTTATGTGCCCTTCCTGGAATCTTAACAACCCCCTCCACTATCCATATGTTTGTGTGCTCTTCCTGGAATCTTAACAACCCCCTCCCCATCAATATGTTTGTGTGCCTTCCTGGAATCTTAACAACCCCTCTACTATCCATGTATGTGTGCTCTTCCTGGAATCTTAACAACCCCTCTACTATCTATATGTTTGTGTGCCCTTCCTGGAATCTTAACAACCCCCTCCACTATCCATATGTTTGTGTGCTCTTCCTGGAATCTTAACAACCCCCTCCCCATTTATATGTATGTGTGCCCTTCCTGGAATCTTAACAACCCCCCCCCCATCCATATGTTTGTGTGCCCTTCCTGGAATCTTAACAAACCCCTCCCCATCCATATGTTTGTGTGCCCTTCCTGGAATCTTAACAACCCCCTCCCAATTCATATGTATGTGTGCCCTTCCTGGAATCTTAACAACCCCCTCCCCATTCATATGTTTGTGTGCCCTTCCTGGAATCTTAGCAACCCCCTCCCCATTCATATGTATGTGTGCCCTTCCTGGAATCTTAACCCCCTCCCCATCCATATGTTTGTGTGCCCTTCCTGGAATCTTAACACCCCCTCGGCTATCTATATGTTTGTGTGCCTTTCCTGGAATCTTAACAACCCCTCTGCTATCTATATGTTTGTGTGCCCTTCCTGGAATCTTAACCCCCTACCCATCCATATGTTTATGTGCCCTTCCTGGAATCTTAACAACCCTCTCCCCATTCATATGTTTGTGTGCCCTTCCTGGAATCTAAACAACCCCTCTACTATCTATATGTTTATGTGCCCTTCCTGGAATCTAAACAACCCCCTCCCCATTCATATGTTTGTGTGCCCTTCCTGGAATCTTAACAACCCCCTCCCCATCCATATGTATGTGTGCCCTTCCTGGAATCTTAACACCCCCTCTACTATCTATATGTTTGAGTGCCCTTCCTGGAATCTTAACAACCCCCTCCCCATCCATATGTTTATGTGCCCTTCCTGGAATTTAAACAACCCCCTCCCCATCCATATGTATGTGTGCCCTTCCTGGAATTTAAACATCCCCCTCCACTATCCATATGTATGTGTGCCCTTCCTGGAATCTAAACCAAACTCCTACCCATCAATATGTTTATGTGCCCTTCCTGGAATTTAAACAACCCCACTCCTCATCCATATGTATATGTGCCCTTCCAGGAATCTAAACAACCCCCTCCACTATCCATATGTATATGTGCCCTTCCTGGAATCTAAACAACCCCCTCCCTTGTCCATATGTATATGTGCCCTTCCTGGAATAATAGAACAGTATATGCTCTTGATTGACATGTACAACTATACGTACAATGCTGCCAACCTGTCGAAATATTTGCAGAACCTTTAGATTAAGAGGATGGCACAAATATAATGTACTAACCTCTTCGGACGGTCCTTTTATTTGCTCCTTGATGAAGGTACGATCCATATCTGTGAGGCCATACTTATCAAATTCTGTATCCAGTCCATTCTTTTTCACCAGGTGATCAAACATGTCCACAGAGGCTTCTTCATGCTATAACAGAGGGTATCACAATTACCTTTATATAATTTCAAAGTTATAACAAAGTGATTGTTTGCTTTAAGTGAGCTGTACCACTGATTGCTATAGATTGCTGTAGTAAGACCACAGATTGTATATGTAAATCAAGTTAACATTAATACTATGTTGTTGTCATACCTTTTTGTATCAGGGCAAGACAAATGTCCAACCATCCATAGCCACTTAATTTAGTCTGTGGCCAATGTCTATTTGATATGCATGTATGCAATATGAGAAAGATCTGTCTAGTAATTCTTGAGAAATAGCATTAACTAAGTTAAACTGTCAAAATCTTGTTTTTTCAATCAGTTTCAAACTGCACAACTTTGAACCTGAAATATTGGGACCTTAAATTTCTTTCTAAAACCTCGACTACTTACCTCCCAATCGACGCCATCAGGAAGGGCCTGTGGGATGAACTTCCTGTCAAACAGGTGAGAAAATGGACCATGGCCTAAACAGAAACCATTGTAAACATCAGGAAGACAAAAGACAAATATGTAATCCGTGGATCACTGCATTTACTTGGGAGTAGTGCTAGGTTTAACTGGAGAAGATTTGCTCCTCTGAAAAATATTCTATACTGACACATACCAGTATGAAGATTATTTCCCCATACAAATATTCAATACTGACATTTACCGGTAAGTAGAAGTTTATATCCCTTGAAAAATATTCTATACTAATATTTACTGTTGAGTAAAAGATTATCTCCCCAAAGAAAATTCTATACTGATATTTACCAGTATGAAGATTATCTACCCTTACAAATATTCTATACTGATATTTACCAGTATGAAGATTATCTACCCTTACAAATATTATATACTGACATTTACCTGTGAGTAGAGGATTATCTCATCTTATAAATATTCAATACTGACATTTATCAGAATGAAGATCATCTCCTCTTATAAATATTCTATTTTGACATTAACCAGTATGAAGATCATATCCTCTTACAAATATTAAATACTGACATTATCTGTGAGTAGAAGACTATCTCCCCTTATAAATATTCTATACTGATATACAAGTGAGTTTCAGGATTATCTCCACTTATAAATAGTATGAAGATTCTCTCCCCTTCTAAATATTCTATACTGACATTTACCAGTAAGTATGAAGTTATCTCCCCTTATAAATATTCTATTCTGACATTTACTAGAATGAAAATTATCTCCCCTTATAGATATACTTTACTGACATTTACTAGTATGAATATTATCTCCCCTCATACATATTCTATTCTGACATTTACCGATGAGTTTCAAGATATCTCCTCTTATAAATATTATATACTGACATTCACTAGTATGAAGATTATCTCCTCTTATAAATATTCTATACTGACATTTACTAGTATGAATATTATCTCCCCTTATAAATATTCTATACTGACATTCACTAGTATGAAGATATCTCCTCTTATAAATATGCTATACTGACATTTACCAGGGAGTATGAAGATTATCTCCCCTTATAAGTATTCTATTCTGACATTTACTAATATGAAGATTATCTCCCCTTATAAATATGCTATACTGACATTTACCATTGAGTATGAAGATTATCTCCCCTTATACATATTCTATACTGACATTTACCAATAAGTATGAAGATTATCTCCACTTATAAATATTCTATTCTGACATTTACTAGAATGAAAATTATCTCCCCTTATAGATATACTTTACTGACATTTACTATTATGAATATTATCTCCCCTCATACATATTCTATTCTGAAATTTACCGATGAGTTTCAAGATATCTCCTCTTATAAATATTATATACTGACATTCACTAGTAAGAAGATTATCTCCTCTTATAAATATTCTATACAGACATTTACCAGTAAGTATGAAGATTATCTCCACTTATAAATATTCTATTCTGACATTTACCAGTGAGTTTGAAGATATCTCCCCTTATAAATATTCTATACTGACATTCACTAGTATGAAGATTATCTCCTCTTATAAATATGCTATACTGACATTTAGCAGTGAGTATGAAGATAATCTCCCCTTATAATTATTCTATGCTGACATTTCTACTGAGTAGAAGATCTCATTACCAAGGTTGTGGTAGAGACCAGTTATCTCTTCACAAAGGGAGGTAACCAGGTCAAACTAAATATGGATCACAGCTAATTACCAAGGTCATGGTAGAGCCACAGAAAGGGAGGTAATCTATTCAAATTAGCTTATTACCGAGGTCATGGCATAGTCCAGCAATCTCCACACATAGAATGTCTTTGCTGGAAACATGGAGCTGTGGTTGTCTGTTTTTGATGGCCCGAACCAGTTCTCCTGCCAAATGACATACTCTGCAAGAAAGTAAGACTCATAGTAACACTTGGTTATATTCACCCAATGTATCGTTTTATTGCTTAAATGTAGCAGTGGCCATGCTTTACACTCTCTAACCTTGCCCAAGTAGAATGACACAGTGTTAATATGATTAAAGGTAAAAACAATTTCGACAATAGTTTAAGTTGTTGCCAGATAATGTTATCATTCCAACCTTACACTATGCTCAAAGTTTGGGGACAGTCCCTGTGAATATATTATACTCACCAAAGTGAGCTCTACTGAAAACTGCTGTGAACAGTCTCAAAAGTTGCGCTGCACAGCTAAGGACCAAGGGGAACCTACATATAAAATTTGAGAACGATCCCTATGGTACTTCTTGAGTAATAGCTATAACAAACTTTCACTATCAAAATCCAAGATGGCTGCCTGTCGGCCATGTTGTTTATCCGATCAGTCTCAAAAGTTGGGCAATCTCACAGCCGTTGTATAGCGGTATCAGGTCCTTCAGCCCCACATCAACCCATTCATCTGTCAGCAGAATCTTACCTTCCTGCAGAATAATGCCAGGCCACATGTTGTAAGGGTGTGTCGTGCTTTTCAGAGTGTTTGATTTGTCCCCCGTTGAACATTTATTTGTGGAACAAATTGGACAGGCAGGTTAGAAAAAGCCAATAACAAAATAACAGTATTGCCCAATTGTAGCAGGCACTTCTGGAGGAATGGAAAAACATCCCAGCTCAAAGAATAAACAGACTGATGGGTTTTAAGTTGAGAAAGATACAGGCAGTGATCTTGGCCTGCAGAGGATACCCACCGTATTGAATAGACACTGCAATAGGGCATGGGTGGCTATATTGTGACGTCAT
This sequence comes from Mizuhopecten yessoensis, assembly GCF_002113885.1. Classification (NCBI taxonomy): domain Eukaryota; kingdom Metazoa; phylum Mollusca; class Bivalvia; order Pectinida; family Pectinidae; genus Mizuhopecten; species Mizuhopecten yessoensis. Next base: position 112,449 of record NW_018405071.1, read on the forward strand.
TCCTGACACTGTTGTTTGTGTTCCAACATATATTTTTAATTAGTCAGTAAGTATCCAGTTGACTGTTAAACTTAACTGTCATGAAATATTTTCAATAACCTTTACAAAATTTGCTACCAAAAACAAAATTGTGTTACTTTTTTCTATCATTATATTATACAACCCTAGACTTTACTAAAACCTGTTACCAACCCTAGGCTATGTTCGAATCTGTTGTGCGAAGCCCCTGGATAAACAAAGTAACAAGCCCCAAGCTGCTTGATAAACCGTAGCCTCTGGAACTCTGGAGTGTCGATGATCTTGACACACAGAGGGTGTAACTCTATATGACCGTGTATGGGGTCATTGAATATCTGT
>NW_018405072.1:0-151 GCF_002113885.1 Mizuhopecten yessoensis
TTTCTATCTTCTCTTGGAATGTTATTCCATCTACCACATTCAATCAGACATTACAAATTCTAAATTTACAAAATATTTGCTAATACTAAGTCATGTTAATAGATTATGTAATTCGTCCCATTAGGTGGATTGAAATTATCACTTCTCCATT
>NW_018405072.1:4522-4902 GCF_002113885.1 Mizuhopecten yessoensis
ATTTATAAGTGAAATAATTTTTTCATTAGTGACATAATCAAAAAATGTATTGAACTTTAAAGTACAAGGTCTTTCAAAATAATATCTCGACATACAATTTTTTCTATTTTGCAGTATCTGGTGATCATTACAATTAAACAAATAATGATATTCGTCTCCAACTTCATTCAGGTCGCAAAGAATACATTTTCACAGTTTATGAAAATGAAGAAGACAGCGCTTGTTTTAGGCCACAGTTTCACCAGAAGGTTAGCAGAATGGGCAGAGAAAGAGGACGTCCAGGCATCGCCAAGATTCAATTTACACGTCTTTGGAGTGGGAGGTAGGAGGATAAAATGCACACTGACTAAGGACACCGACATCATACGACGTCTTACCCC
>NW_018405073.1:0-151 GCF_002113885.1 Mizuhopecten yessoensis
ACTATCCAGCCATCACTAATGCAGTTGTCATACTACCCTGCTATCACTAATTCAGTCATCACTAATCAAGCTGTCACACTATCCAGCCATCACTCATCCAGTTGTCACACTTTTTAGCCATCACTAATCCAGTTGTCACACTATCCAGCCA
>NW_018405073.1:3259-3852 GCF_002113885.1 Mizuhopecten yessoensis
CCACTAATTCAGCTGTCACACTATCCAGCCATCACTAATCCAGTTGTCACACTATCCAGCCATTACTTGTCCAGGTGTCACACTATCCAGCCATCACTAATCTATTTGTCACACTATCCAGCCATCACTTATCTATTTGTCACACTCCAGTTGTCACACTATCAAGCCACCACTAATCCAGCTGTCACACTATCAAGCCATCACTAATCCAGTTGTCACACTATCAAGCCATTATGAATCCAGCTGTCACACTATCCAGCCAACACTTATCCAGTTGTCACACTATCCAGCCATCACTTATCTATTTGTCACACTCCAGTTGTCACACTATCAAGCCACCACTAATCCAGCTGTCACACTACACTGCCATCACTAATGCAGTTGTCACACTTTTTAGCCATCACTAATCCAGTTGTCACACTATCCAGCCATTACTTGTCCAGGTGTCACACTATCCAACCATCACTAATCTATTTGTCACACTATCCAGCCATCACTTATCTATTTGTCACACTATCCAGCCATTACTAATCAAGTTGTCACACTACCCAGCCATTACTTATCAAGTGGTCTCACTGTCAAGCCATCACTAA
>NW_018405074.1:0-151 GCF_002113885.1 Mizuhopecten yessoensis
ACGCTGTAAATCTTCATACTTGTACATGTACATCGTAAAATGTATCAAACTGGGTATAAAAGTGTGTTATGGTCATATGAATAACATTTCGTCTGATGTTGCTTCCTTTTTTTTTGATTAATTTTAGAGATATAGTTTGTAGACGCTACAC
>NW_018405074.1:2102-2305 GCF_002113885.1 Mizuhopecten yessoensis
TTCTTTTGACATAGCACACAAACGGCGCCTTTTTGATATATAATTCCTTTGATCAGAAAAAAGTGGGAGAAAGGAGAACCAACCGTGTGCACACATGTGTGATACGCTGTAAATCTTCATACTTGTACATGTACATCGTAAAATGTATGTTGCTTCCTTTTTTTTTTGATTAATTTTAGAGATATAGTTTGTAGACGCTACAC
>NW_018405075.1:0-151 GCF_002113885.1 Mizuhopecten yessoensis
CCCGCCCGGGGCACTTACGTAACTCATCGGGGTGTGAAAATCCAGTTGAAGGAGAGCTATAAGCCAAACCGAATGCAAATAACAAATACTGATTGTCCAGTTGAGTTTTCATAACGGTCATACGGTATCACACATCAGCTATATGTATCAG
>NW_018405075.1:4109-4314 GCF_002113885.1 Mizuhopecten yessoensis
TATCTTTAAATTTTCTGTCCATACTTTCCTGAGAATTTAGATATGGTGTTTTCGGTGTTTTTTGAACGACCTTACTCGACATGTACAATTATAACACAGTTCCTGTATACAGGTAAACATACCATGTCGCTAATTTGTACATGAACCTGGACCGTAATTTTCCCCGCCCGGGGCACTTACGTAACTCATCGGGGTGTGAAAATCC
>NW_018405076.1:0-151 GCF_002113885.1 Mizuhopecten yessoensis
GAAGCTAGTGGAGACTTAGCTCAAAGTAACCCAGAGATTGTTACCTTGAAGCTAGTGGAGATTTGGCTCAAAGTAACCCAGAGATTGTTACCCTGTAGCTAGTAAAGACTTGGCTCAAAGTAACCCAGCGATTGTTACCCTGAAGCTAGTG
>NW_018405076.1:4076-4183 GCF_002113885.1 Mizuhopecten yessoensis
GAAAGTAACCCAGAGATTTGTTACCTTGAAGCTAGCGAAGACTTGGCTCAAAGTAACCCAGAGATTGTTACCCTGAAGCTAGTGGAGACTTAGCTCAAAGTAACCCA
>NW_018405077.1:0-151 GCF_002113885.1 Mizuhopecten yessoensis
CAAGTATCATAACATCTCTGTACCAAGCATTAAAACATCTCTGTAACAAGTATAATAACATCTCTGTAACAAGTATTATAACCTCTCTGTTCCAAGTATTATAACATCTCTGGAACAAGTATTATAACATCTCTGTACCAAGCATTAAAAC
>NW_018405077.1:4779-5270 GCF_002113885.1 Mizuhopecten yessoensis
CATTAAAACAACTCTGTACCAAATATTATAACATCTCTGTAACAAGTATTATAACATCTCTGTACCAAGTATTAAAACATATCTGTAACAAGTATTAAAAACATCTCTGTACCAAGTNAAACATTTCTGTACCAACTATTATAACATCTCTTTACCAAGTATTATAACATCTCTGTACAAAATGTTATAACATCTCTATACCAAGTATAATAACATATCTATACGAAGTATAATAACAACTCTGTACCAAGTATTAAAAAAACTCTGTACCAAGTATCATAACAACTATGTACCAAGTATTAAAACATCTCTGTACCAAGTATTATAACATCTCTTTACCAAGTATTATAACATCTCTGTACAAAGTGTTATAACATCTCTATACCAAGTATAATAACATATCTACACGAAGTATAATAACAACTCTGTACCAAGTATTAAAACAACTCTGTACCAAGTATCATAACAACTATGTACCAAGTGTTTAAACA
>NW_018405078.1:0-151 GCF_002113885.1 Mizuhopecten yessoensis
CACTATGTGTAGTGGATACCGTGGACCGGTGTTCACACTATGTGTTTTCGTACTAAAAAGAAAAAAATAGTACAAAGCAAGATGTGCGTTAAAAACAAACACAACATGAGGAATGTGTAGCGGATACCGTGGGCCGATGTTCACACTAGTG
>NW_018405078.1:4728-5146 GCF_002113885.1 Mizuhopecten yessoensis
CCCGTGGGTCGGTGTTCACACTACGTGTAGTGGATACCGTGGACCGGTGTTCACACTATGTGTAGTGGATACCATGAGCCGGTGTTCACACTAGTGGATACCGTGGGTCGGTGTTCACACTATGTGTAGTGGATACCGTGGACTGGTGTTCACACCATGTGTAGTGGATACCGTGGGTCGGTGTTCACACTATGTGTAGCGGATACCGTGGACCGGTGTTCACACTATGTGTTTTCGTTCTAAAAAGAAACAAATAGTACAAAGCAAGATGTGCGTTAAAAACAAACACAACATGAGGAATGTGTAGCGGATACCGTGGGCCGATGTTCACACTAGTGTATACCGTGGGTCGGTGTTTACACTAGTGTATACTGTGGGCCGGTGTTCACACTAGTGGATACCGTGGGTCGGTGTTTAC
>NW_018405079.1:0-151 GCF_002113885.1 Mizuhopecten yessoensis
TCTGTCTTTCTCTGTGTCAAGATTACTCAATGATAGTATAATACTTAATGGATAGGTTTTGTACACTGAAGAAAGCAAAGGTTATCTTCTTAATGTTGATATGTACCAGCACGTGCTACTTCACTTGTTTACATTATTAAAAATATTTTTC
>NW_018405079.1:4945-5201 GCF_002113885.1 Mizuhopecten yessoensis
CCCTGGTCCTTAAAATGGAATCCTCTAATTTTCAATTAATCATTACAGATTGACGTGATGAGGTTGTATGTGATGACTGGTACTCGGGAGAGGATATAACTGTAGCCAAACCCTTGCACCTGACAACCGAACTACGAAAAATGGCTGACGACCGAGAGCCGCTGTTAGCCTCAAGTAGTGACTGTGGTTACGGATCAACTACCGACGGTGTCAAGGGTCTGGATTTGGAGGAACAAAGTGATGTCCCAGGAGACAA
>NW_018405080.1:0-151 GCF_002113885.1 Mizuhopecten yessoensis
CGTACATGCGTAGCGGCTAAACTTCATACACACGTGGTTTCAGTGAGCACACCAAACGATGCTAGGGGGTGACACACGATCAATGCGGTCTGATATTTCACTACTTAAAAAAAAGCTGGTCACGGACATGGGGAATGTTACGTGCGTCAGT
>NW_018405080.1:3421-3955 GCF_002113885.1 Mizuhopecten yessoensis
AAATACCTGAGGACGCGTCATAACAGTGCACGGTTGGATGTGCGCACTAGCCTAGCATAGCTTTGGGGAAATAGGCATAGCAACCCGCCATATCTCTTTATTCTACTTTTTTGTTATATAACAACCACTTAACTAGCACAGTAGCAAAACATATCAAATTATCTAGAGTTCTTTTTTAATAACCTAAACTGCTTCAATTTCTAAATGCAGTGCAACCGTTATATAATAGTTTTATAGGGTGATGACAATGAATAAAAACGAAACTGTTGGCTTTTTTTATTTGCTGAATGTACAATAGGACGAGTCGTACTTAGGGCACAATCACCGTGTGTCAGACGCTCAGGTGCCCAAGTCCCGCATCGCATAACTTAGCTACCGTCAACCGTACATGCGTAGCGGCTAAACTTCATACACACGTGGTTTCAGTGCGCACACCAAACGATGCTAGGGGGTGACACACGATCAATGCGGTCTGATATTTCACTACTCAAAAAAAAGCTGGTCACGGACATGGGGAATGTTACGTGCGTCAGT
>NW_018405080.1:8541-8979 GCF_002113885.1 Mizuhopecten yessoensis
TACCACAGATAGGTCAACTAACCTCAGACATATAAACTTGCCACAGATAGGTCATCTTACCACAGATGTATCAACTTACCAGATAGGTCAACTTATCTCAGAAAGATCAACTTACCACAGATATTTCAACTTACCACAGATGGGTCAACTTACCACATATGTTTCATCTTACCACATATGTATCAACTTACCACAGATGTATCAACTTATCACAGATAGGTCAACATACCACAGATAGGTCAACTTAACACAGATGTTTAGACTTACCACAGATGTATCAACTTACTACCGATAGGTCAACTTACCACNTAACACAGATAGGTCAACTTACCACTGATGTATCAACTTAACACAGATAGGTCAACTTACCACAGAAAGGTAAATTTACCACAGATAGGTCAACTTACTATTGCTAGGCCAACTAACCTCAGACATATA
>NW_018405081.1:0-151 GCF_002113885.1 Mizuhopecten yessoensis
CTCTGCTCACTGATCCGGCCTTTATGGCTAAGAATTAGGTTCCTGACTTTTATGCCCGAACTATTGAGGTCCCATCCTTGACTACCTATATTGGGTCTGAAGATCAGTATAGAGGGCGCTGCAGTTTTACCTCAATAAAACCAGGGGAGGG
>NW_018405081.1:3396-3820 GCF_002113885.1 Mizuhopecten yessoensis
ATGGGCAGGGTTCTACAGAAGTTTTGGAATCATCATTGCTCGCTCCTTCTGATAGCACCCCTGGTGGAAGAGTCATTGGCTATCCCTCTTAGGTTGAATCTCTTGCGGCAGCCGCGGTCCAGGACGATGCACTCTCCACCAAAGATCTTCACCTTGTGGCATACAAGGTGGTGTTTCTTATTGACTTAGCCTTTGGACGTAGGAGGAGCGAGATTCATGCATTGTCCTCTCATCCTTCTTGTCTCCAGTAGTCTAGGAATTATGCTGCTGTTACTCTGCTCACTGATCCGGCCTTTATGGCTAAGAATTAGGTTCCTGGCTTTTATGCCCGAACTATTGAGGTCCCATCCTTGACTACCTATATTGGGTCTGAAGATCGGTATAGAGGGCGCTGCAGTTTTACCTCAATAAAACCAGGGGAGGG
>NW_018405082.1:0-152 GCF_002113885.1 Mizuhopecten yessoensis
GTATGTCCTGGCATTAAGACAGTGGTATGTCCTGGCCTAGGGACATTGGTATGTCCTGGCATTAAGACAGTGGTATGTCCTGACCTGGGGACAGTGGTATGTCCTGACCTAGGGACAGTGGTATGTCCTGGCTTAGGGACAGTGGTATGTCC
>NW_018405082.1:4316-5528 GCF_002113885.1 Mizuhopecten yessoensis
CGGTATGTCCTGGCCTGAGGACAGTGGTATGCCCTGGCTTAGGGACATTAGTATGTCCTGGCCTGAGGACAGTGGCATGTCTTGGCAGAGGGACAGTGGTATGTACTGGCTTAGGGACATTGGTATGTCCTGGCCTGAGGACAGTGGTATGTCCTGGCTTAGGGACAGTGGTATGTCCTGGCCTGAGGACAGTGGCATGACTTGGCCGAGGAACAGTGGTATGTACTGGCTTAGGGACATTGGTATGTCCTGGCCTGAGGACAGTGGTATGTCCTGGCCTAAGAACAGTGCTATGTCCTGGCTTGAGGACAGTGGTATGTCCTGGCCTAAGAACAGTGGTATGTCCTGGCATACAGTGGTATGTCCTGGCTTAGGGACCGTGGTATGTCCTGGCCTAAGAACAGTGGTATGTCCTGGCTTAGGGACAGTGCACGTGGCATGTCCTGGCCTGAGGACAGTGGTATGTTTTGGCTTAGGGACAGTGGTATGTCCTGGCCTAGGAACATTGGTATGTCCTGGCTTAGGGACAGTGGTATGTCCTGGCTTGAGGACAGTGGCATGTCTTGGTCTAGGGACAGTGGTATGTACTGGCTTAGGGACATTGGTATGTCCTGGCCTAAGAACAGTGGTATGTCCTGGCTTGAGGACAGTGGCATGTCTTGGTCTAGGGACAGTGGTATGTACTGGCTTAGGGACATTGGGATGTCCTGGCCTAGGGACAGTGGTATGACCTGGCCTAGGAACATTGGATGTCCTGGCTAAGGGACATTGGTATGTCCTGGCCTAGGGACAGTGGTATGTCCTGGCCTAGGGACAGTTGTATGTCCTGGCTTAGGGACAGTGGTATGTCCTGGCCTAAGAACAGTGGTATGTCCTGGCCTAGGGACATCGGTATGTCCTGGCCTAAGAACAGTGGTATGTCCTGGCATAAAGACAGTGGTATGTCCTGGCTTAGGGATATATATATGTCCTGGCCTAGGGACAGTGGTATGTCCTGGCTTAGGGACAGTGGTATGTCCTGGCTTAGGAACAGTGGTATGTCCTTGCCTAGNGTCCTGGCTTAGGGACAGTGGTATGTCCTGGCCTAAGAACAGTGGTATGTCCTGGCCTAGGGACATTGGTATGTCCTGGCCTAAGAACAGTGGTATGTCCTGGCTTAGGGACAGCGGTATGTCCTGGCCTAGGGACAGTGGTATGTCCTGGCTTAGGGAC
>NW_018405082.1:6891-7066 GCF_002113885.1 Mizuhopecten yessoensis
ATGAATACATTGGTATGTCCTGGCTTAGATATAGAGATATGTCCTGGCCTAGGGACAGTGGTATGTCCTGACCTTGGGACAGTGGCATATCCTGACATGAAGACAGTAGCATGTCCTGGCATAAAGACAGTGGTATGTCCTGGCTTAGGGATATATATATGTCCTGGCCTAGGGA
>NW_018405083.1:0-152 GCF_002113885.1 Mizuhopecten yessoensis
CCTGCTAATGAATGTCATATTTATTTTGTTACACCAAAAGTCTTTAAATAAATATTGTCCTAAAAAACCCATATGTAGCTCAGATACGGCAGCAAACCTCGATAATCACATATTGTTTGTTGATAGTCTGCTGTTTACAATCGCTATCGCAC
>NW_018405083.1:1894-5544 GCF_002113885.1 Mizuhopecten yessoensis
TTTTGTTGAGACATTAATCATTAAATGCAAAACATTGTCAGGTTGTTCTCGGCTTGGAATTTGTCTGTAAGGCACGAACGCGCCAGCCGTAACTCATCTTTGTATTACTCATATATGCACATAGGCATTTCAATTCGTGGTGTGCTTAGAATATAACTGACCTGGAGGCAGACAATTAAATAAAGTCACACAGACCAAGGTCAAAAAACAAAGTAACAAAAAGCATGCATGCAGATGAATGACCGTAGTCGCACTACATATACTATAATTGATATAAGTGTAACAGAAAATGGAAAAATGCGCGGCAAGTCAAGGGTTCGAACTCAGGTTCCTCTGAACTCTAGACGGAGGCCTGAAGACAGTTATTTACAACCCAGATTCGGGTAACCCTTCCTAGTAATCATACGCTAAATGCTTGAAAAGGATTGGTCACAGGCACCACAGTAACAAGAAATGAAAAATTGCACGGACAGACCAGGGTTCGAACCCAGAATATTCTCTGAACTCTAGACGGACGTTCTACCAATTGAGCTTTTTCGACCCCGACGATCGACCCAGTCTAGTTCCGCTACGTAGGCACAGTAACTGTACAAACAGGACGTATGTCCGGGCGGACGGACAGACAAGAGGTAAAACTGAGTCCTTAGTGGCGAGAGTAAAAATATATATTATACAAAGCTTGTATCATGTAGATATGATTCCCTTGCAGGTTTCGTGACGATAAAATATAATTGACATTCCATATACCCCTGCATGATCATGTGGAGCGACTAACGCTGAGAGTTTTAATGAACCAGATGTCTTCCGGTTGTCAGGCATATTATTAATCCAAAAGTGCTTGTTTTTACCAAATGCATTGCATGAAGTAGGGACTTTTTACGTTTTTCCTTTCCTCTATTTCTTCATAACTACACAAACAAATTAACTGCTGAATTACAACAATGTACTGTTAAAGAACATATATTTACATTTGCATGGCATTGTCACTATATAGCCTCTTTGAAAGCCGTGTCGTTGATGGGACTTTAATTACCATGACGCATGAGACATAATTACCATTCCGCACGAGACATAATTCTTAGCGTATTAATTACAACACTGACCAATGTAAATAAACACGACGGCTGCTGAAATATCGCTGGGCATTGTGAGATTTGATAATGTCATTGTAAATGTATGTGCAAAATAATAAATAAAATAAAAAACACTTTTATTACAACGAAAANAGCGGAGTCATTATTTTAGCGCATTTCACGGTTATTGAACATTCTGGTTTTAATTGCATTTTTTGTGAGTTCGTTAATTCAATAATGAGCTAAACTGTTAATATTCAATAATACGCTAAAATTGATGTCCGCTACATTAAGAACGCTTACAGTATAAATTACTAGTTCTGCTAAGTTGTATTAATTTACGTTGTTTTTCCCTTCCATTGCAATGTATTGAGAAGGGAAATCTTGTTGTGAGACAAATACAACATTTGCGATTGTAACGTCATCAATCTCTTTTATTACGTCCTCAATGTTGTTGTTGTCAACAGTTAATTTGCTGTTTACCGAACAGTTCGAAATAACTAAATAAAGCGTAACTACATCAAAATGTAGATATAAATAATTATTATTTTAGCAAATGTTGTTTTGGTCCTATATCACACATGTTTATTGCTGACAAACTTAAATAAAACTCTACCGGGCTTTCTTCAGTTTGTCTTCAATAGCGATGTGTGTGAAGCTGTGTGCTCACGGTATACATGAACACGCAGATCCAATGTAAGCACCTGTTAATTTCCACACCAGATAATAGCAGCAACCGGCAAAATTGCAGTAAAACCCCATTCAAAATGGCGCTCTGTATTGTTGTCAAGCGTGACGTCATTAGAACTTGGCGTCAAAAGTTACGCTACACATTCCCGCGCTTTTAGTTTTACATATTGCATATGTAGCAGCATTTGCGTGTCATGACGTGAAAAAATGTAAGAAACAAATAATTCCATGGTTTTCCCGTTCAATACGATACATTTATTTCATTTGTATAACACGAATATATGTGACAACTACCAAAAATCAGCGTTGTGGCAAAATGTGTCTCGAAAAGTAATAACTATTATTCAAAGGGGCGTGGAGGGGAGTTAAACCTAGAAGACGGCTGATATTTTATCCAAAAATATTAAAATACATTATGTATGTACATTGTCTAACTAAATATTTGTATAATTTGCTGCGATTTTGACAAAAGTTATTAATGATATTTTATGTAAATTATGTGATGCCCCGTCTTCTCTCTCTCAGAAGGTGACGTTATAACAAAATCGTTGACGTTTAGGCATAAACGGGAGGTTAAAATGTACATTTACGTGTTGTGGGACAATTATTGGGTGACAATAGTGCAAAATAAAACGATATTGACCGTGAATAGAATATTTGGAACGATAAAATAAATGCATTTATATGATTATAATTAAATAAATTCGAGTATGCAGGATTCGTTCCCTCGTGGCTGTTGGATGGTCAGTAAGTCAATTGGGTAAAAAGAGTTGGTGTTCAGCAGCTCTGCTGCAGTTTTTTGTTTTGATCCGTAACATTGATCAACCGATTTAACGATATCACACATATATGTACAAGCGTGGAGTTGGCTACTGTTTCAATATCGGGCTAGTCCAGCAACAGATATGAAAACACTGAAAAGTCTTGGCACCCTCTGAAGAAAACATACTTTTGTTGACATGGTATGTATGAAGTGTGTTAGTCCTTCCCGAAAAAAAAAACAATTACAAGTTTTGTTAACATCCAATATTTAACAGTTTTGGAAAGGGCCTATTGAGTTGTAAGAACTTGTGTTCAATCCGTTATACTATTTAATGTCAATAAAATATCTTTGAATGAAATGCAAATAAAGTAATATATACAAATTTATATAGCGCCCTATATAAATTTGTAAAAATACTCTAAAGCGCTTTACAACATATGGATAATAGTAATAGTTATACTTGTGAAACAAAAACAAAGGCTTACAATCACTTTTACACATTTAAGCAAGCAATATGCACATAATTGAAAAAAATAAAGGGTGGTATTTACATGACGTATTTGCAGAAACCCTAAAATGCAGACGTGAAGAGGTGATTTTGATGTCCCTCTTAAATATGGCCAGGGTATTTGCCCCGTTCGTAATTGATGCATAACACGTAAGTTGGAAGATGATCTGCAGATATCCGGTATATTCGCAGGATCCGATATCTGGTGAAATAAAACAGTAAATGAGCAAAAACTTTGTTCATGCATGAGCATTTGGTATTTTCCATTTAAGTTTGAGAAAGGAGAACAACGCCTGCTGAATTACCTTATTATTCTACAACACTCGAAGTAGTATTTTTGATGGTTTTTTCGATTGGTCACAAATACGAATTTAGCATAATATGTGACTTTTTCATGCACAGAGCATATCCATACGATTTCTGATATCAATGACCTATATAATAAAAATCACTGTCGTTAAGTACCTACGTGCTTGTCCTATTTGTCCTAAGCACCCGTCCCGTCCTAATAGGAAAATGACTGTTGCTAGGACGTTAAACCCCTGTGATGTAGTTGTTAGTGGTGTGACAGCTTAAAAGTTGGGATCAGTACTTTGCTAGAGTTAAGTCCCTTGTG
>NW_018405083.1:5920-6368 GCF_002113885.1 Mizuhopecten yessoensis
GTATGGAAGTAATATGTGTCCATATATATATCAGTAAGGTAATATTGAGTATATATATTAAACTGTAATAATTATACTGTATTTAATAGTTAATTAACCCACCGAGGGGTACATGAACATGATGAAGTGAACAGTACTAGTAGGGATACAGTTGAGAGAACTTTCGTCGGTTGAACAGTACCATAGTAAAGGGCTGTTGTACCTACTGAACTTAACCTAACCAAGTGGATGGACATCGCAGATGTTGTGGAGAATGAACTATACAGTGTATAATTATGAACATTATTTTGCCAAGGTTAACTTGCCTTGGTCTTCTGTCATTCTACATATTTGATTAATCAAACTATATTTGTATTTTCCGTGAGTGAGTGGGTATGTTTGGGAATGATTATATGTATTATTGTTAGGTAATTAAATTGTACCATGAACTCAGTATCTTTGTTGACTT
>NW_018405084.1:0-152 GCF_002113885.1 Mizuhopecten yessoensis
GTACTAAACTCCATAACACAAGAGTGTTCATATCCGTACTATACTACACAAAACATAAGTGTACCATACTCCGCAAAACATAAGTGTACTAAACTCCACAAAACATCAGTGTACAAAACTCCACAAAACATAAGTGTACCATACTCCACAAA
>NW_018405084.1:3038-3946 GCF_002113885.1 Mizuhopecten yessoensis
TTTTACTAAACTCCACAAAACATAAGTGTACAAAACCCCAANTAAGTGTACTAAACTCCACAAAACATAAGTGTACTAAACTCCACAAAACATAAGTGTACCAAACTCCAAAAAACATAATTGTACAAAACTCCACAAAACATAAGTGTACTAAACTCCATAACACAAGAGTGTTCATATCCGTACTATTCTCCACAAAACATAGGTGTACTAAACTCTACCAAACATAAGTGTACTAAATTACATAACACAAGAGTGTTCATATCCGAACCATACTCCACAAAACATAAGTGTACTAAACTCTACCAAACATAAGCGTACTAAAATCTACAAAACATAAGTGTACTGTACTCCACAAATCATAAGTGTACTAAACTTTACAAAACATAAGTGTACTAAACTCCATAACACAAGAGTGTTCATATCCGTACCATACTTCACAAAACATAAGTGTACCTAACTCTACAAAACATGAGTGTACTATACTCCACAAAATATAAGTGTACTAAACTCCACAAAACATAAGTGTACTAAACTCCATAACACAAGAGTGTTCATATCCGTACCATACTCAACAAAACATGAGTGTACTAAACTCTACAAAACATAAGTGTACTAAACTCTACAAAACATAAGTGTAATGGCACAGCCAAAACATAAGTGTACTAAACTCTACAAAACATAAGTGTAATGGCATAGCCAATACATAAGTGTACTAAACTCTACAAAACATAAGTGTAATGGCATAGCCAAAACATAAGTGTACTAAACTCTACAAAACATAAGTGTAATGGCACAGCCAAAACATAAGTGTACTAAACTCTACAAAACATAAGTGTACTAATCTCCATAACACAAGAGTGTTCATATCCGTACCATACTTCACAAAACATAAGTGTACTTAACTC
>NW_018405085.1:0-152 GCF_002113885.1 Mizuhopecten yessoensis
GTTGTAAGTCTATTGGTGGAGCGTCCCCAGACTAAGCTTTTCCCAATCTATATTGGTACCACAGTAATCCTGACCATTGACGGTAGGGTCACCACAGCCACAGGTCTGAAGGAACTTCCTACAACAGAACAACATAAGATTATGTCAGGAGT
>NW_018405085.1:3864-4060 GCF_002113885.1 Mizuhopecten yessoensis
GGAAGGAGTTAAGTCTACTGGTGGAGCTTCCCAAGACTAAACTCTTTCCAGGTTGACTGTACCGCAGTAACTCTACCTGTTGTAAGTCTACTGGTGGAGCGTTCCCAGGCTAAACTCCTTCCAGGGTAACTGTACCGCAGTAACTCTACCTGTTGTAAGTCTATTGGTGGAGCGTCCCCAGACTAAGCTTTTCCCA
>NW_018405086.1:0-152 GCF_002113885.1 Mizuhopecten yessoensis
TTGACCACCACCACTCTGACCTAGTATCATCCTTACATTAAAACTTCCTACTGTTGACCACCAACACTATGATAACCTAGTTTCAGCCTTACATTAGATATCCCTACTGTTGACCACCACCACTCTGACCTAGTATCATCCTTACATTAAAA
>NW_018405086.1:4242-4389 GCF_002113885.1 Mizuhopecten yessoensis
GACCACCACTCTGGCCTAGTATCAGCCTTAAATTAGAACTCCCTACTGTTGACCACCAACACTCTGATCACCTAGTTTCAGCCTTACATTAGAACTCCCTATTGTTGACCACCACCACTCTGACCTAGTATCATCCTTACATTAAAA
>NW_018405087.1:0-152 GCF_002113885.1 Mizuhopecten yessoensis
ATACTAAAACTAAAACCGGACTATTATGATGTATCTCCATGGTGTTCCGTATTATAACAATGCTAAAACTAAAACTTGACTGTGATGATGTATCTCGGTGGTGTTCTGTATTGTAACAATATTAAAACTTAAACCTGATTAATATGATTATA
>NW_018405087.1:1535-1617 GCF_002113885.1 Mizuhopecten yessoensis
ACTCCATGGCGTTCCGTATTGTAACAATACTAAAACTAAACCTGATCGTTAGATTATATCTGTATGGTGTTCCGTATTGTAA
>NW_018405087.1:2422-3703 GCF_002113885.1 Mizuhopecten yessoensis
GGTGGTGTTCCGTATTATAACAATATTAAAACTAAAACCTGGTTGTCATGATGTATCTCTAGGGTGTTTCGTATTGTAACAATACCAAAACTAAAACCTGATTGTTATGATGTATATCCATGGTGGTCTGTATTGTAGCAATATTAAACTAAAACTTGACTGTTATGATGTATCTTTATGGTGATCCTTATTGTAACAATACTTAAAATTAAACCTGATTGTAAGGATGTATCTCCATGGTGTTCCGTATTGTAACATAACTAAAACTAAAACATGACATTTATGATGTATCTCGGTGGTGTTCCGTATTGTAACAATATTAAAACTAAGACCTGATTAATATGATTATATCTGTGGTGTTCCGTATTGTAAAAATACTAAAACTAAAACCTGACTGTTTTAATATTTATCTATGGTGTTCCGTATTGTGACAATACTAAAACTAAAACCGGACTATTATGATGTATATCCATGGTGTTCTGTACTATAATAATACTAAAACGAAAACCTGACTGTTATAATGTTTATCTATGGTGTTCCGTATTATAACAATACTAAAACTAAAACCTGACTGTTATGATGTATCTGTATGGTGCTCCGTATTGTAACAATACTAAAACTAAAACATGTCTGTTATAATGTATCTCTGTGGTGTTTCGTATTGTAACAATACCAAAACTAACACCTGATTGTTATGATGTATATCCATGGTGGTCTGTATTGTAGCAATATTAAACTAAAACTTTACTGTTAAGATGTATCTCTATGGTGATCCGTATTGTAACAATACTCAAAATTAAACCTGATTGTAAGGATGTATCACCGTGGTGTTCCGTATTGTAACATAACTAAAAGTAAAACCTGACTGTTATGATGTATCTCTATCGTGTTCCGTATTGTAACAATATTAAACTAAAACTTGACTGTTATGATGTATCTCCGTGGTGTTCCGTATTGTAACATTACTAAGACTAAAACCTGACTGTTATGATGCATATCTGTGTTGTTCCGTATTATAACAATACTAAAACTCAAACTTGACTGGTATGATGTATCTCTATCGTGTTCCGTATTGTAACAATATTAAATTAAAACCGGACTATTATGATGTATCCCCATGGTGTTCGGTATTATAATAATACTAAAACTAAAACCGGACTATTATGATGTATCTCCATGGTGTCCCGTATTATAACAATACTAAAACTGAAACTTGACTGTGATGATGTATCTCGGTGGTGTTCCGTATTGTAACAATATTAAAACTTAAACCTGATTAAT
>NW_018405087.1:5593-6655 GCF_002113885.1 Mizuhopecten yessoensis
GTTAAACCTGACTTGTATGTTGCATATCTGTGGTGTTCCGTATTGTAACATTACTAAAACTAAAAAATGACTTTTATGATGTAATTCCGTGGTGTTCCGTATTGTTACAATATTAAAACTAAAACCTGAATAATATGATTATATTTGTGGTCTTCCGTATTCTAACAATACTAAAACTAAAACCTGACTGTTTTAATATTTATCTATGGTGTTCCGTATTGTGACAATACTAAAACTAAAACCTGACTGTTATGATATATCTCTATGGTGTTCCGTATTGTAACAATATTAAACTAAAACCTGATTGTTATGATGTATCTTTGTGGTGTTCCATATTTGAACAATATTAAACTTAATCTTGACTGTTATGATGTATCTCTATGGTGATCCGTATTGTAACAATACTCAAAATTAAACCTGATTGTAAGGATGTATCTCCGTGGTGTTCCGTATTGTAACATAACTAAAAGTAAAACATGACTGTTATGATGTATCTCTGTGGTGTTCCGTATTGTAACAATACCAAAACTAAAACTTGACTGTTATGATGTATCTGTTTGGTGTTCCGTATTGGAACAATATTAAACTAAAACTTGACTGTTATGATGTATCTCCGTGGTGTTCCGTATTGTAACATTACTAAGACTAAAACCTGACTGTTATGATGCATATCTGTGGTGTTCCGTATTATAACATTACTAAAACTAAAACTTGACTGGTATGATGTATCTCTATCGTGTTCCGTATTGTAACAATATTAAACTAAAACCGGACTATTATGATGTATCCCCATGGTGTTCGGTATTATAATAATACTAAAATTAAAACCGGACTATTATGATGTATCTCCATGGTGTTCCGTATTATAACAATACTAAAACTAAAACTTGACTGTGATGATGTATCTCTATGGTGTTCCGTATTGTAACAATATTAAAACTTAAACCTGATTAATATGATTATATTTGTGGTGTTCCGTATTGTAACAATACTAAAACTAAAACCTGACTGTTTTAATATTTATCTATGGTGTTCCGTAATGTGACAATACTAAAACTAAAA
>NW_018405087.1:7264-17072 GCF_002113885.1 Mizuhopecten yessoensis
GGAAATGGTACGCAAGTGCTACGCAAACGGTACGGAAGTGTTACGCAAACGGTACGGAAGTGCTACGGATGACGCTTACAAACGGTGATTCGTTTGTGGTGACAAGAACGGGTTTACATAAAAAGCGGAAGCATATAAAATATCTAAAACGAAACGAACATACCCACAATGCATAGGAAGAAACGTCAGTACACTGTAGGCTACGAGGATAAAGGTAGATCGATGTAATATATCCATCACAAAGACCTGACGTACGCTAACAGATCAACGCGACACACAATAATAATAAGTTATTGTCAGAAGTATTTCCACATGCTTACCGAATAAAATACTAATTAATATTGACAGTAAGTAAACTTGTTACGTTTCTTTTTAACGAGAAACGTAATAATTAATAAGCCTAATAATAATTAAAAATGATATAATTTCAGACTCCTGTGTTAAAGATCCAGTACCTCTATTTCTATTTTTTATATCGTCTTTAATACTTACATACACTTTTAGATTTTCCGTAAGATTTGGAGACCGATAATGTGCTTACTTATTAGTACATGCAAATACATGCATCGGAGATTTGAAATGTATACATGTTATACCATGTCTATTAATTAAATTTCATTCACAGATAAACAGTTTTTTTTTGTTATACATCTTTTATTTTATTATGAAAATGTAGTTGCTTCTTGTTTAAGTATACATTGTATAAAAATATCAATAAACCTTTCTTTAATTAATTGATAAATCTTGTTGTCGTTAATATAATATTTCCAAATATACCCTAGGCCAGGTTAATCCCAGCCTCGGATATATACTGTCCACTGTGTAACTTGCTAAAGGCGCTAAATGGTACTAATTGGTCAGCTGTTTAAAGGTCAATTATCTTTTTCATTGAACCATGTTAGTTCATAGGTACACTAGCCCGGAACCGCTTGACTGATTTTTGACACCTTTATCATTACCACACACAGAGAGGGCACTCCGTTAACAAACTTATTATAGACAGAGACGTTTTGTAATATATATGTCTCTGCTATAGACAACACTCTTATTTTCTCGGGAACTCAGTCACATGGTGACAATAAAGTTATCTTCATAATGATTTTTTTTAATGATTACTGAAAAATATCATCATTTTCAATAATCTGATATGAAAAGTTTGTTACGTATTAGGGTTAGTATTCAACCTTGCTCGCTGATAACAGAACTCATGATAAATTATTTAAAAAAAAAATAGATTAGTTTTTAAACAAATCATCTACGTGAGAAGTTAAATATCCTAATAAGGGACTTTTTTTTATTATTAAATTAGGAATTCCAAGTTCCAAATATTAGTTTACCTTGGTTAAGGCACTGTTGTAAAATGAAATTGTGCCTGGGGCTGTCATTTCCTGATCGAGGGACAGCCAAAGTATCTTACCTGTAGGTTTTTACCTTGAACTGATTTACCTGTATACAGCTGTACGTGGTGGATAGACAATGAACTGGATTAATTGACATGGACTTAATTGACTTGAAATCACAGAATGTGACCTTGATCAGGTACAGCACATCAGAATCCAATGTGACCACAGGTGAATGGTCAATGCATTATCACTGCCTAGATTCTCAGGTATGTAGATATCATATTGAAAGAAATGTATCTGTCAGCGGGTGGTCATGTTGCCCTAACAACCTTTATAACGGACACTAAAATTGTTTATACCTTAAACAAGGGACAGGTCATTACCACATGGCCAGCTGTATGCCTGTTATTTAAATTACCCCTAAGGCCTAGATGCTGGTGTGGGGAACACACAGTAGGCCCATGGGAGGAGGGCTGTTACGTCCATGTATGTGTAAACCGTCATTTTTGTGGGGTTTTTCCCTTCAGATTATTATGATGGTTGGAATAATTTTCACGTAATGCGGTTTATAATGGGTTTTTTTTACAATTCGTTTCGACAAATATATATTCCGTAAAATTTTCGACCGAACGTTTCACAAACGCTTTTTAAATGGAAAGATGTAGACGCAAGTGCTACGGAAACGATACGGAAGTGCTACGGAAACGCTACGCAAGTGCTACGGAAATGCTACGGTAATGGTACGGAAGTACTACGGAAATGCTACGCAAGTGATACGCAAGTGCTACGCAAACGGTACGGAAATGCTACGCAAACGGTACGCTGAAAGTGGAACAGCGAACGTGTACGGGTCTGTATGATGTATATCCATGGTGGTCTGTATTGTAGCAATATTAAACTAAAACTTGACTGTTATGATGTATCTTTATGGTGATCCGTATTGTAACAATACTTAAAATTAAACCTGATTGTAAGGATGTATCTCCGTGGTGTTCCGTATTGTAACATAACCAAAACTAAAACATGACTGTTATGATGTATGTCGGTGGTGTTCCGTATTGTAACAATACTAAAACTAAAACTTGACTGTGATGATGTATCTCTATGGTGTTCCGTATTGTAACAATATTAAAACTAAGACCTGATTAATATGATTATATTTGTGGTGTTCCGTATTGTAACAATACTAAAACTAAAACAAAACTGTTATGATGTATCTCCGTGGTGTTCCGCATTGTAACATTACTAAGACTAAAACCTGACTGTTATGATGCATATCTGTGGTGTTCCGTATTATAACATTACTAAAACTAAAACTTGACTGGTATGATGTATCTCTATCGTGTTCCGTATTGTAACAATATTTAACTAAAACCGGACTATTATGATGTATCCCCATTGTGTTCGGTATTATAATAATACTAAAACTAAAACCGGACTATTATGATGTATATCCATGGTGTTCCGTATTATAACAATACTAAAACTAAAACTTGACTGTGATGATGTATCTCTACGGTGTTCCGCTTTGTAACAATATTAAACTTAAACCTAACAGTTATGATGCATATTTGTGGTGTTTCGTTTTATAACAATATTAAACTAAAACATGACTGTTATGATGTATCTCCATGGTGTTCCGTATTGTAACATTACTAAAATTTAAACCTGACTGTTATGTTGCATATCTGTGGTGTTCCGTATTGTAACAATACTAAAACTAAAACATTACTGTTATGATGTATCTCCATGGTGTTCCGTATTGTAACATTACTACAATGTTAAACATGACTTTTATGTTGCATACCTGTGGTGTTCCGTATTGTAACATTACTAAAACTAAAACATGACTTTTATGATGTAATTCCGTGGTGTTCCGTATTGTAACAATATTAAAACTAAAACCTGAATAATATGATTATATTTGTGGTCTTCCGTATTGTAACAATACTAAAACTAAAACCTGACTGTTTTAATATTTATCTATGGTGTTCCGTATTGTGACAATACTAAAACTAAAACCTGACTGTTATGATATATCTCTATGGTGTTCCGTATTGTAACAATATTAAACTAAAACCTGATTGTTATGATGTATCTTTGTGGTGTTCCATATTGGAACAATATTAAACTAAATCTTGACTGTTATGATGTATCTCTATGGTGATCCGTATTGTAACAATACTCAAAATTAAACCTGATTGTAAGGATGTATCTCCGTGGTGTTCCGTATTGTAACATAACTAAAAGTAAAACATGACTGTTATGATGTATCTCTGTGGTGTTCCGTATTGTAACAATACCAAAACTAAAACTTGACTGTTATGATGTATCTGTTTGGTGTTCCGTATTGGAACAATATTAAACTAAAACTTGACTGTTATGATGTATCTCCGTGGTGTTCCGTATTGTAACATTACTAAGACTAAAACCTGACTGTTATGATGCATATCTGTGGTGTTCCGTATTATAACATTACTAAAACTAAAACTTGACTGGTATGATGTATCTCTATCGTGTTCCGTATTGTAACAATATTAAACTAAAACCGGACTATTATGATGTATCCCCATGGTGTTCGGTATTATAATAATACTAAAATTAAAACCGGACTATTATGATGTATCTCCATGGTGTTCCGTATTATAACAATACTAAAACTAAAACTTGACTGTGATGATGTATCTCTATGGTGTTCCGTATTGTAACAATATTAAAACTTAAACCTGATTAATATGATTATATTTGTGGTGTTCCGTATTGTAACAATACTAAAACTAAAACCTGACTGTTTTAATATTTATCTATGGTGTTCCGTAATGTGACAATACTAAAACTAAAACCTGACTGTTATGATGTATCTCTGTGGTGTTCCGTATTGGAACAATATTAAACTAAAACTTGACTGGTATGATGTATCTCTTTCGTGTTCCGTATTGTAACAATATTAAACTAAAACATGACTGTTATGATGTATCTCCGTGGTGTTCCGCATTGTACCATTACTAAGACTAAAACCTGACTGTTATGATGCATATCTGTGGTGTTCCGTATTATAACATTACTAAAACTAAAACTTGACTGGTATAATGTATCTCTATCGTGTTCCGTATTGTAACAATATTAAATTAAAACCGGACTATTATGATGTATCCCCATTGTGTTCGGTATTATAATAATACTAAAACTAAAACCGGACTAGTATGATGTATATCCATGGTGTTCCGTATTATAACAATACTAAAACTAAAACTTGACTGTGATGATGTATCTCTATGGTGTTCCGCTTTGTAACAATATTAAACTTAAACCTAACAGTTATGATGCATATTTGTGGTGTTTCGTTTTATTACAATATTAAACTAAAATATGACAGTTATGATGTATCTCCATGGTGTTCCGTATTGTAACATTACTAAAACTAAAACCTGACTGTTATGATGTATGTGTATGGTGTTCCGTATTGTAACAATACTAAAACTAAAACCTGACTGTTTTAATATTTATCTATGGTGTTCCGTATTGTGACAATACTAAAACTAAAACCTGACTGTTATGATATATCTCTCTGGTGTTCCGTATTGTAACAATATTAAAACTAAGACCTGATTAATATGATTATATTTGTGGTGTTCCGTATTGTAGCAATACTAAAACTAAAACATGTCTGTTATGATGTATCTCGGTGGTGTTCCGTATTATGATGTATCTCTATGGTGTTCCGCTTTGTAACAATATTAAACTTAAACCTAACAGTTATGATGCATATTTGTGGTGTTTCCTTTTAATACAATATTAAACTAAAATATGACAGTTTTGATGTATCTCCATGGTGTTCCGTATTGTAACATTACTAAGACTAAAACCTGACTGTTATGTCTAGGGTGTTTCGTATTGTAACAATACCAAAACTAAAACCTAATTGTTATGATGTATATCCATGGTGGTCTGTATTGTAGCAATATTAAACTAAAACTTGACTGTTATGATGTATCTCTATGGTGATCCGTATTGTAACAATACTTAAAATTAAACCTGATGTATCTCTATGGTGTTCCGTATTGTAACAATATTAAAACTAAACCTGAATAATATGATTATATTTGTGGTCTTCCGCATTGTAACAATACTAAAACTAAAACCTGACTGTTTTAATATTTATCTATGGTGTTCCGTATTGTGACAATACTAAAACTAAAACCTGACTGTTTTAATATTTATCTATGGTGTTCCGTATTGTGACAATACTAAAACTAAAACCTGACTGTGATGATGTATCTGTATGGTGTTCCGTATTGTAACAATATTAAAACTAAGACCTGATTAATATGATTATATTTGTGGTGTTCCGTATTGTAGCAATACTAAAACTAAAACATGTCTGTTATGATGTATCTCGGTGGTGTTCCGTATTGTAACAATATTAAAACTAAGACCTGATTAATATGATTATATTTGTGGTGTTCCGTATTGTAGCAATACTAAAACTAAAACATGTCTGTTCTGATGTATCTCGGTGGTGTTCCGTATTATGATGTATCTCTATGGTGTTCCGCTTTGTAACAATATTAAACTTAAGCCTAACAGTTATGATGCATATTTGTGGTGTTTCGTTTTATTACAATATTAAACCAAAATATGACAGTTATGATGTATCTCCATGGTGTTCCGTATTGTAACATTACTAAACCTAAAACCTGATTGTAAGGATGTATCTCCGTGGTGTTCCGTATTGTAACATAACTAAAACTAAAACATGACTGTTATGATGTATCTCCATGGTGTTCCGTATTGTAACATTACTAAGACTAAAACCTGACTGTTATGTCTAGGGTGTTTCGTATTGTAACAATACCAAAACTAAAACCTGATTGTTATGATGTATATCCATGGTGGTCTGTATTGTAGCAATATTAAACTAAAACTTGACTGTTATGATGTATCTCTATGGTGATCCGTATTGTAACAATACTTAAAATTAAACCTGATGTATCTCTATGGTGTTCCGTATTGTAACAATATTAAAACTAAGACCTGATTAATATGATTATATTTGTGGTGTTCCGTATTGTAACAATACTAAAACTAAAACCTGACTGTTATGATGTATCTCGGTGGTGTTCCATATTGGAACAATATTAAAACTAAAACCTGGTTGTCATGATGTATCTCTAGGGTGTTTCGTATTGTAACAATACCAAAACTAAAACCTAATTGTTATGATGTATATCCATGGTGGTCTGTATTGTAGCAATATTAAACTAAAACTTGACTGTTATGATGTATCTCTATGGTGATCCGTATTGTAACAATACTTAAAATTAAACTTGATTGTAAGGATGTATCTCCATGGTGTTCCGTATTGTAACATAACTCAAACTAAAACATGACTGTTATGATGTATCTCGGTGGTGTTCCGTATTGTAACAATACTGAAACTAAAACTTGACTGTGATGATGTATCTCTATGGTGTTCCGTATTGTAACAATATTAAAACTAAGGCCTGATTAATATGATTATATTTGTGGTGTTCCGTATTGTAACAATACTAAAACTAAAATCTGACTGTTTTAATATTTATCTATGGTGTTCCGTATTGTGACAATACTAAAACTAAAACCGGACTATTATGATGTATATCCATGGTGTTCGGTACTATAATAATACTAAAACGAAAACCTGACTGTTATAATGTTTATCTATGGTGTTCCGTATTATAACAATACTAAAACTAAAACCTGCCTGTTATGATGTATCTGTATGCTGTTCCGTATTGTAACAATACTAAAACTAAAACATGTCTGTTATAATGTATATCTGTGGTGTTTCGTATTGTAACAATACCAAACTAAAACCTGATTGTTATGATGTATATCCATGGTGGTCTGTATTGTAGCAATATTAAACTAAATCTTGACTGTTATGATGTATCTCTATGGTGATCCGTATTGTAACAATACTAAAAATTAAACCTGATTGTAAGGATGTATCTCCGTGGTGTTCCGTATTGTAACATAACTAAAAGTAAAACATGACTGTTATGATGTATCTCTGTGGTGTTCCGTATTGTAACAATATTAAACTAAAACCTGGTTGTTTTGATGTATCTCTGTGGTGTTCCGTATTGGAACAATATTAAACTAAAACCTGATTGTTATGATGTATCTCTGTGGTGTTCCGTATTGTAACTATATTAAACTAAAACCTGAGTGTGATGATGTATCTCTGTGGTGTTCCGTATTGGAACAATATGAAACTAAACCTTGACTGGTATGATGTATCTCTATCGTGTTCCGTATTGTAACAATATTAAACTAAAACCGGACTATTATGATGTATCCCTATGGTGTTCGGTATTATAATAATACTAAAACTAAAACCGGACTATTATGATGTATCCCCATGGTGTTCGGTATTACAATAATACTAAAACTAAAACCGGACTATTATGATGTATCCCCATGGTGTTCGGTATTACAATAATACTAAAACTAAAACCGGACTATTATGATGTATCCCTATGGTGTTCGGTATTATAATAATACTAAAACTAAAACCGGACTATTATGATGTATCCCCATGGTGTTCGGTACTATAATAATATTAAAACGAAAACCTGACTGTTATAATGTTTATCTATGGTGTTCCGTATTATAACAATACTAAAACTAAAACCTGACTGTTATGATGTATCTGTATGGTGTTCCGTATTGTAACAATACTAAAACTAAAACATGTCTGTTATTATGTATCTCGGTGGTGTTCCGTATTGTAACAATATGAAAACTAAAACCTGGTTGTCATGATGTATCTCTGTGGTGTTTCGTATTGTAACAATATTAAAACTAAAACCTGATTAATACGATGTATATGTGTAGTGTTCCGTATTGTAACAATACCAAAACTAAAACCTGATTGTTATGATGTATATCCATGGTGGTCTGTATTGTAGCAATATTTAACTTAAACTTGACTGTTATGATGTATCTCTATGGTGGCCCGTATTGTAACAATACTAAAACTAAAACCTGATTGTAAGGATGTATCTTTGTGGTGTTCCGTATTATAACATAACTAAAACTAAAACATGACTGTTATGATGCATCTCTTTGGTGTTCCGTATTGTAACAATATTAAAACTAACACATGACTGTTATGATGTATCTCTATCGTGTTCCGTATTGTAACAATATTAAAACTAAAACCTGATTGTTATGATCTATATCTGTGGTGTTCACTATTTTAACAATATTAAACTAAAACCTGACTGTTATGATGTATCTCTGTGGTGTTCCGTATTGTAACAATATTAAACTAAAAATTGTCTGTTATCATGTATCTCTGTGGTGTTCCGTATTGTAACAATATTAAACTTAAACTTGACTGTTATGATGTATCTCTATGGTGTTCCGGATTGTAACAATACTAAAACTAAAACCTGATTGTTATGATCTATATCTGTGGTGTTCACTATTTTAAAAATGTTAAACTAAAACTTGACTGTTATGATGTATCTCTGTGGTGTTCCGTATTGTAACAATATTAAACTAAAATTTGTCTGTTATCATGTATCTCTGTGGTGTTCCGTATTGTAACAATACTAAAACTAAAACAGATCGTTTTGCTATTCCTCTGAACATGTGTATAAGTTCGCTGCCAGCTCGTGTTACGATGTACTATCCCCTTAACATGTGTATAAATATTCTGATCGTGTTACGATTCCTCCTAATATGTGCATAAGTACGCTGTCAGATCTTGTTACTATTCCTCTTAAAATGTATATAAGTACGCTGTCAGATCGTGTTACTATTCTTCTTAAAATGTATATAAGTACGCTGTCAGATCGTGTTACTATCCTCTGAACATGTATTCCTCTGAACATGTGTATAACTACGCTGTCAGATCGTGTTACTATTCCCCTTAAAATGTATATAAGTACGCTGTTAGATCGTGTTACTATTCCTCTTAAAATGTATATAAGTACGCTGTTAGATCGTGTAACAATCTTCTGAACATGTGTATAATTACGCTGTCAGATCGTGTTTCTATTCCTGTTAAACTGTATATAAGTACGATGTTAGATCGTGTCACTATTCCTCTTAAAATGAATATAAGTACGCTGTTATATCGTGTTACTATTCCTCCTAAAATGTATATAATTACGCTGTTAGATCGTGTAACAATCCTCTGAACATGTGTATATGTACGCTGTCAGATCGTGTTACTATTCCTGTTAAAATGTATATAAGTCCGCTGTTAGATCGTGTTAATATACTCTGAACATGAGTATAAATACGCTATCAGATCGTGTTGATATTCCTCTTAAAATGTATATAAGTACGTTGTCAGATCGTTTTATTACTCTGTTAAAATGTTCATAAGTACGCTGTTAGATCGTGTTACTATACTCTGAACATGAGTATAAATACGCTATCAGATCGTGTTGATATTCCTCTTAAAATGT
>NW_018405087.1:17777-18073 GCF_002113885.1 Mizuhopecten yessoensis
TAGAGTATTTAGTAGAAGAGGAACTTCTAGATGACACTTCTTTAGAATTGATTGTTGACAATACCACCGAAGGTTACAAAATATGCTTCCAAGAAAAAGAGGTTGATAGATATTTCCAACATTTTGAGAAAATTGCACTCAGTATGAAGTGGCCTAAAGATGCTTGGACATTGTTACTCCAGAGTGTGCTTATTGGGAAAGCGAGGAAAATATATTCTGGAATGCCTGTTACTGATAGCGGGGATTTTGAGTTGGTAAAGAGCACCATTTTAAAGGCGTATGAATTGGTACCAGAG
>NW_018405088.1:0-152 GCF_002113885.1 Mizuhopecten yessoensis
TATACTAGTTACTGGTATCCTAAAGCTGTTTATGGTGGCATGTTTACTGACGTAGCTATACTAGTAACGGGTGTCCTACAGCTGTTTATGATGGCACGATTGCTGAGGTAGCTATACTAGTTACTGGTATCCTAAAGCTGTTTATTGTGGCA
>NW_018405088.1:1413-2308 GCF_002113885.1 Mizuhopecten yessoensis
TATAATGGCTCGTTTGCTGACGTAGTTATACTAGTAACTGTTACCCTAAAGCTTTTTATGGTGGCACGATTGCTGACGTAGCTATACTAGTAACTGTTTTCCTAAAGCTGTTTATGGTGGCACGATCGCTGACGTAGCTATACTAGTTACTGGTATCCTAAAGCTGTTTATAGCGGCACGATCGCTGACGTAGCTATACTAGTTACTGGTATCCTAAAGCTGTTTATAGCGGTACGATTGCTGACGTAGCTATACTAGTTACTGGTATCCTAAAGATGTTTATTGTGGCATGATTGCTGACGTAGCTATACTAGTTATTGGTGTCCTAAAGCTGTTGATGGTGGCACGATTGCTGACGTAGCTATACTAGTAACTGTTTACCTAAAGCTTTTTATGGTGGCACGATTGCTGACGTAGCTATACTAGTTACTTGTATCCTAAAGATGTTTATTGTGGCATGATTGCCGACGTAGCTATACTAGTATCCTAAAGCTGTTCATGGTGCCATGATTGCTGACGTAGGTATACTAGTAACTGTTTTACTAAAGCTGTTTATGGTGGCGCGATTGCTGACGTAGCTATACTAGTTATTGGTATCCTAAAGCTGTTGATGGTGGCATGATTGCTGACGTAGCTATACTAGTTACTGGTATCCTAAAGCTGTTTATTGTGGCATGATTGCTGACGTAGCTATACTAGTTATTGTTGTCCTAAAGCTGTTGATGGTGGCACGATTGCTGACGTAGCTATACTAGTTACCGGTATCCTAAAGCTGTTTATGGTAGCACGATTGCTGACGTGGCTATACTAGTTACTGGTATTCTAAAGCTGTTTATGGTGGCACGATTAATGACGTAGCTATACTAGTTACTGGTATCCTAAAGCTGTTTATGGT
>NW_018405088.1:5963-54810 GCF_002113885.1 Mizuhopecten yessoensis
GATGGTGGCCCGAACGCTGACCTAGCTATACTAGTAACTGTTACCCTAAAGCTTTTTATGGTGGCACGATTGCTGACGTAGCTATACTAGTTAGTGGTATTCTAAAGCTGTTTATAGCGGCACGATTGCTGACGTAGCTATACTAGTTACTGGTATCCTAATGCTATTTATGGTGGCATGATTGCTTACGTAGCTATACGTGTTACTGGTATCCTAAAGCTGTTGATAGTGGCACGATTGCTGACGTAGCTATACTAGTTAGTGGTATTCTAAAGCTGTTTATAGCGGCACGATTGCTGACGTAGCTATACTAGTTATTGGTGACCTAAAGCTGTTTATG
This sequence comes from Mizuhopecten yessoensis, assembly GCF_002113885.1. Lineage (NCBI taxonomy): Eukaryota > Metazoa > Mollusca > Bivalvia > Pectinida > Pectinidae > Mizuhopecten > Mizuhopecten yessoensis. The sequence continues at coordinate 6,304 of NW_018405088.1, forward strand.
GTGGCACGATTGCTGACGTAGCTATACTAGTTACTGGTATCCTAAAGCTGTTTATGGTGGCATGATTGCTGACGTAGCTATGCTAGTTACTGGTATTATAAAGCTGTTTATAGCGGCACGATTGCTGACGTAGCTATACTAGTAACTGGTATCCTAAAGCTGTTTATGGTGGCACGCATATCGCGCTAATTTTTCGGTCTCAATATTGGAAGTACATAGAGCACCCGACTTCAAGTTAAAATTATGTTTTCACTTTTTTTAAAACAATCAAAGACGATAAAAAAAACCCATCGGGAACTGGGAAACAAAAAGACAAAATGGAAGACATTATATTTCTTACAGAAATCAGAAGATAAAAACAGTTGTTCGAGGAAGTAAAACCAAAATGTTTAAACTTTGTTTACACTCGATGACATCCACGCTTACATATAGAATACAAAGGCGATATCATACAGATGCCTTTATCTGACGACTGACGCCGCACTAGCTTGGTGCGCTCGAATACATTCATAAGTAGATCGATGTATTTACGTCCACGCAATAAAAGAGTGCTAAAAATGACGTCAGACGAAAATAAACACGTGCATTATTGCTTTAATGACAAATGAAAACATTTATAACATTAACTGTAATTTTACTATATATGAAATGGAATTTTCTGCAAATCCTAATTCTTCCTACTCCCTTGTTAGTTTACTCTCTCAGAACACTGAACCCAACACCATAAACAACGACAACATGACACCAAGGCAGAATAGTTACGCCATGTCGTATAATGGCGCTAGAATAACCAAAACTCATTCCTTTTCCAATTTGTTCATTTCATCAATGTTTAATAAGCGATGAAAACCGAGGAGTTCCGACTACAAAGGTAACGCAATGTTGACTTGTACTCTACACGTGGAATAAGAGACATTGTAGTGCGTTGCGTAAAAACTGCACACATTGTATGTATTATAAAACCTTGCACTAATTCAGATACGTGAATTTTGTTTTTAAAATACAACTATTAGTATTGTTTATTTGCTTGCATTGTGCACTTGAAGGCGGTAAATATAAAACAAGTGTGAAGCATATTGGAATATCTAAGTTTTCAAATTATTTTTCAGATTTTTTTCTTTCTGTTCATTATATCAAACACAATAAAATGAACAAGTCTTAAAAACTCTCATTCTTTAAATGTAAATTAAACTTTGAGATCTCAGATTTATTTCATTGAGTTAACAGAACACATCGTTAGTCTATATAACAGGCAAGCCTAGGGAAACACAACAGCCAGGGTCATATGACGACGGGGTGCCTAGGGAGACACAACAGCCAGGGCCATATGAGGACGTGGTGCCTAGGGAGACACAACAGCCAGGGTCATATGAGGACGTGGTGCCTAGGGAGACACAACAGCCATAGTCATATGACGACGGGGTGTCTAGGGAGACACAACAGCCAAGGTCATATGATGACGGGGTGCCTAGGGAGACACAACAGCCAGGGTCATATGACGACGTGGTGCCTAGGAATACACAACAGCCAGGGTCATATGAGGACGTGGTGCCTAGGGAGACACAACAGCCAGGGTCATATGACGACGGGGTGCCTAGGGAGACACAACAGCCAGGGTCATATGAGGACGTGGTGCCTAGGGAGACACAACAGCCANCACAACAGCCAAGGTCATATGATTACGGAGTGCCTAGGGAGACACAACAGCCAGGGTCATATGACGACGGGGTTCCTAGGGAGACAAACAGCCATGGTCATATGACGACGGGGTGCCTAGGGAGACACACCAGCCAGGGTCATATGACGACGTGGTGCCTAGGGATACACAACAGCCAGGGTCATATGACGACGGGGTGCCTAGGGATACACAACAGCCAGGGTCATATGACGACGGGGTGCCTAGGGATACACAACAGCCAGGGTCATATGAGGGCGTGGTGCCTAGGGAGACACAACAGCCAGGGTCATATGACGACGTGGTGCCTAGGGATACACAACAGCCAGGGTCATATGAGGGCGTGGTGCCTAGGGAGACACAACAGCCAGGGTCATATGATGACGGGGTGCCAAGGGAGACACAACAGCCAGGGCCATATGACGACGGGGTGCCTAGGAAGACACAACAGCCAGGGTCATATGACGACAGGGTGCCTAGGGAGACACAACAGCCATGGTCATATGACGACGGGGTGCCTAGGGAGACACAACAGCCAGGGTCATATGATGACGGGGTGCCTAGGGAGACACAACAGCCAGGATCATATGAGGACGGGGTACCTAGGGAGACACAACAGCCAGGATCATATGAGGACGGGGTGCCTAGGGAGACACAACAGCCAGGATCATATGAGGACGGGGTACCTAGGGAGACACAACAGCCAGGGTCATATGAGGACGGGGTGCCTAGGGAGACACAACAACAAGGGTCATATGAGAACGGGGTGCCTAGGAAGACATCAACACACGGAAGCAAATCCCTAATTCTGCAGGGATCCTTTTGTTTGTTTTACGTTGTCCTCTTAACAGAAAACAAGGGAGAAACTAACCCCGATTCTACAGGGCCCCCCATAGTTGCCTCTTACCAATTCAGTTGGATACAGCAGGCCTATTATTTTCCCTTCAGGGGTTCAATTGTGGTATACCCTCGGGGAGATTAATAAAATCTATTACCTGTAACTGAGCGAGATCGGGTTATCTCAGTCGAGGGTCAAGATTCTGTAACAAAACAAAATCCCGAGGCGTAAGCCGAGGTTGGAATGTTACAGAATCTTAGCCCGAGCCTGAGCTAATTGATTTTTTTTCTCGCATCTTTTCGTTCGTTTTTTTTTTTTTGCTAAAAAATTCAAGTATCCTGTCTGGGGCCTCAAATGATAATGACCTCTTCACTACTTAAGCTTCATTTGAATGCTTCCGCCTAAAAAATGCTGTCCGTTCTTGCATAGATGACAACGTATTTCACATTGTAGATTATATTTTATCTACAACATCAGATATCTAACAACATCAAAACTCTACATATAACAACAAAACAGAACATCAATAATGCAGATTGTCAATTTCAAGCAGTTAACGCGCGGATGAATACATCGCAGTGTAAAATTCCGCGAAATGTTAAGGTGCAAGACAGATTTGACGAGATAGAAAAATCATGGGGTATGACGTGGGAATCTCTGTCAATGTTTGTCTATTACCGAACTATAACATAAAACCAGAGTTACACTGTCAATGTTTGTCTATTACTGAACTATAACATACAACCAGAGTTACACCGTCAATGTTTGTCTATTACCGAACTATAACATAAAACCACTGTTACACTGTCAATGTTTGTCTATTACTGAACTATAACATAAAACCAGAGTTACACTGTCAATGTTTGTCTATTACCGAACTATAACATAAAACCAGAGTTACACTGTCAATGTTTGTCTATTACCGAACTATAACATAAAACCAGAGTTACACTGTCAATGTTTGTCTATTACCGAACTATAACATAAAACCAGAGTTACACTGTCAATGTTTGTCTATTACCGAACTATAACATAAAACCAGAGTTACACTGTCAATGTTTGTCTATTACCGAACTATAACATAAAACCAGAGTTACACTGTCAATGTTTGTCTATTACCGAACTATAACATAAAACCAGAGTTACACTGTCAATGTTTGTCTATTACCGAACTATAACATAAAACCAGAGTTACACTGTCAATGTTTGTCTATTACCGAACTATAACATAAAACCAGAGTTACACTGTCAATGTTTGTCTATTACCGAACTATAACATAAAACCAGAGTTACACTGTCAATGTTTGTCTATTACCGAACTATAACATAAAACCAGAGTTACACTGTCAATGTTTGTCTATTACCGAACTATAACATAAAACCAGAGTTACACTGTCAATGTTTGTCTATTACCGAACTATAACATAAAACCAGAGTTACACTGTCAATGTTTGTCTATTACCGAACTATAACATAAAACCAGAGTTACACTGTCAATGTTTGTCTATTACCGAACTATAACATAAAACCAGAGTTACACTGTCAATGTTTGTCTATTACCGAACTATAACATAAAACCAGAGTTACACTGTCAATGTTTGTCTATTACCGAACTATAACATAAAACCAGAGTTACACTGTCAATGTTTGTCTATTACCGAACTATAACAAAAAACCAGAGTTACACTCTCAATGTTTGTCTATTACCGAACTATAACATAAAACCAGAGTTACACTGTCAATGTTTGTCTATTACCGAACTATAACATAAAACCTGTATCATTACAAACAACAACAAGAACAACATCAACTACTTCATTAGAACAAACAAAGGTGTTACCCTATCGGTTATAACTATTACTTCATTATAACAAACAAAGGTGTTACCCTACCGGTTATAACTATTGCTTCATTATAACAAACAAAGGTGTTACCCTATCGGTTATAACTATTACTTCATTATAACAAACAAAGATGTTACCCTATCGGTTATAACTATTAGTTTAGCATTATATGTAATAGGAGTAATGATATAAGTTCCTATACTGTAGCTAATGTCAATCTTGGCTTTAACAGTGTCAATACGCGGTGTATTTTAACAAATCAAAATGTATTATGTGTGGATTGTAAGAACGGTTGACCAGTACAAAGTAATTGTTTGTTCTACAAATTGCCAATCTCATGTTCGTTGTTTAATATATATATTAATGCTGTTTTCACATTTGATATGAATAACTTTTCTACGTGTCCACAACGTATTTAGAAAAGTTTAAATATACTAACGTAATGTAAAACGTAATGCATGTGTACGGGTTTATACAAATTACCAAGAGTATTATGATTTTATAAAGGTTAAGGGCGTTGAATGAAAATCGGGTAAAGCTCATTAAGGTAGCGACCCACATTTCTATAGCGAGATTCCATATACCTTGCCCTACATAATAAAGTTTCTACTAAAATCTAATTCCACTACATAAAGCTACTCATATTGGCTGAAGATTATATTTGATATAAAGATCACTTAACCTCCTGAATTTTCCATAAAAATTCAATAGGTAAAAGGTAGACTTTGTCAGGTTACTTCTATAAGGTTTAAATACCCGTCCAATATGATACAATGGTAAGCATTGTTATATATATACTAGTGGCTACAACCCTATCCAACCGCAGCAGGACATAGCGAGCTTCAAGTAAAGATCACACAAAGACCTGACGATGCGTAAAGGCCTGGATGGAAAACTCAGGTAAGAGTACTGTTTTCTATTGATTATATCTAACTCAAGTAATATTACTGATAGTGAGCATATTGTTTAAGTATCCTGTCATCTGTTAAACGTTAAACCATTTTTGTAATAGCATGTTGTTTAAGCGTCAATACCATGTGTTCAACGTTAAACCATTTATATAAGAGCGTGTTGTTCAAGTGTCAAAACCATGTGTTCAACGTTAAACCATTTTTGTAATAGCGTGTTGTTCAAGTGTCAATACCATGTGTTAAACGTTAAACCATTTTTGTAATAGCGTGTTGTTCAAGTGTCAATACCATGTGTTCAACGTTAAACCATTTATGTAATAGCGTGTTGTTCAAGCGTCAATACCATGTGTTCAACGTTTAACCATTTCTGTAAGAGCGTGTTGTTCAAGTGTCAATATCATGTGTTCAACGTTAAACCATTTTTGTAATAGCGTGTTGTTCAAGCGTCAAAACCATGTGTTCAACGTTTAACCATTTCTGTAAGAGCGCGTTGTTCAAGTTTCAATACCATGTGTTCAACGTTAAACCATTTCTGTAAGAGCATTTTGTTCAAGTGCCAATACCATGTGTTCAACGTTAAACCATTTTTGTAATAGCGTGTTGTTCAAGCGTCAATACCATGTGTTCAACGTTAAACCATTTCTGTAATAGCGTGTTGTTCAAGTGTCAATACCATGTGTTCAACGTTAATCCATTTCTGTAAGAGCGTGTTGTTCAAGTGTCAATACCATGTGTTCAACGTTAAACCATTTTTGTAATAGCATGTTGTTCAAGGGTCAATACCATGTGTTCAATGTTAAACCATTTTTGTAATAGCATGTTGTTCAAGCGTCAATTCCATGTGTTCAATGTTAAACCAAACTATTTCTGTAAGAGCGTGTTGTTCAAGCGTCAATACCATGTGTTCAACGTTAAACCATTTCTGTAATAGCGTGTTGTTCAAGTGTCAATCCCATGTGTTCAATGTTAAACCATTTTTGTAATAGCATGTTGTTCAAGTGTCAATACCATGTGTTCAATGTTAAACCATTTTTGTAATAGCATGTTGTTCAAGCGTCAATACCATGTGTTCAATGTTAAACCAAACTATTTCTGTATGAGCGTGTTGTTCAAGCGTCAATACCATGTCTTCAATGTTAAACCAAACTATTTCTGCAAGAGCGTGTTGTTCAAGCGTCAATACCATGTGTTCAATGTTAAACCAAACTATTTCTGTAAGAGCATACTGTTCAAGTGTGTTTTTTTTACCTTTTGCACGATGTAATCTGTAGTAGTGTACTGTTTGGGTGTTGCTATCTTCTGTTGAGCAATTACTCTAGAATAGAGTGACGGATGTTCCTGCTCCACTGGAATCACCCTAAGTTATTATATTGCCAGGTGTTGGTGTTTCTGTTCAGCATTGCGATATAAGAGATAAGGGTTCAATTGTTGGTACCATTAGCTCAATGTATGCTTGACCAGAACAGATGGCATGATTTAAAACTGGAAATTACGCTATTGATAAATAAATTCATTGACAACCAAAAACCAATAATCTATATAACCGTTTTATGTGTATAAAGAAATGTTTGCCGGACAAATATCTTAACACCAGTGACACTATTTCAAACGGAATCAGTTAAATTCATTCATAAAAAACGTACAATAGTCATTAACTGTATTCCTTATATCAACTTTATATATTTTACAACAATTATGAAACAAGTTATTTCAACTCTTGTTGGCCCGGTTGTTAGCGCTAGGGGGCCTTATTATGGGAGGAAATTGGAGTACCCGGAGAAAATCCACGTGGTCGGGCAGGTGACTCCAACCTTTTCACGTCCGATCGGGGAATCGAACCCCGGCCGCCTTGGTGAAAGGCAAGTGCGCTTTCCACTGCACCACCCGACCACGTATTCTTTATACAGGACAAAGCTTTTGCTTGGTTGTTAGATACAATCTGTCATTTTATATCTGATATATATTCAAGTGTGATGAGTTATGATAGAACAATGTTATATATATTTATTGATTTCTTTTAAAACAGACAAATAAAAACATGCGTGTAATGATATCACGTATAGGAAACACCTTAAACAACTACACAGACAGCCAAATATTCATTGTCACATAGAAATTAAATCTGTTCATAAAAAATAAACCGACCTTAAATGGCATTTGTTTTACTAACCATTTGATTAATTTGCTCTGGGATTATTGATAGATCTTCGCTGCGTCATGTAAGTGACCTTACTGATTCTGCGTGGTGAGTAAGTGTAGACTATAGACTGACTATAGAGGCGTAATATCCAAGGATATTGCCAGTACCTTGGACAACAATGTAATTATTGTGACTATTATGTACGCCAACATGCTTAAACTTAATCAGGAAAAGACGGAACTAATCGTCTTTTCCCCAAAGTGTCAGCAAACAATGGCTCTCCAGCTCAAGGTTGATGCCAGAACTATTGAGACTGTTCCAGCAGTTAAAAACCTAGGGGTATACTTTGACAGTTCTCTGAACATGGAAAAACAAGTGAACGCTATTGCCAAATCCTGTTACTACCAGATCAGGAACATCGGCTGTATTCGGCAGTTTCTAACTGCAGATGCATGCAAGATTTTGGTGCATTCACTTGTTACCTCTCGGTTGGATTATGGTAACGCCCTGCTCTGTGGTATATCTGACAAACTAACTAGTCGTCTGCAGAGGGTTCAGAACACTGCAGCACGGCTAGTTACTCGTACTCGAAAGAGAGAGCACATCACACCTGCGCTTTATTCGTTGCACTGGTTACCTGTACGATACAGGTCGCAGTACAAAATTCTGGTATACACATACAAGGCACTGAATGGAACAGCTCCTCAGTACCTACAGGAACTTGTTACCCTGTATCAGCCGTCAAGATCACTGCGGTCGGAGTCAGAATCTTTGTTGTGTGTCCCAAAATCTCGTACTGTGACCTACGGAAACAGATGCTTTGGGAGGGTTTCGGCTACGTTGTGGAATAGCTTACCATCTGCTATTAGGAAGTCGAATACCCTGGGCCAAGTTCAAGAGGACATAAAAACTCACCTCTTCACGTCTGCATTTTAGAATCTTTGCAAAGACGTCATGTAAATACCACCCTTTTATTTGTTCAATTATGTGCACGTTGCTTGTTAAATGTATGAAAGCGATTGCAAGCCTTTGTTGTTTGTTTTCACAATTATAACCATTACTATTATCCATATGTTGTAAAGCGCCTTAGAGTAATTTTACAAATTATATAGGGCGCTATATAAATGTTGTATATTATTATTTATTATTATTATTTGAAATACAACCTTCGAATGTTTCATCGTCGAAATAAAGCTTAGCATTGACGAGATTTGTCCCTTGTTTCCGTAATGGTAACATATCTGCCATTAAAACAGAAAGGCAAACTATGTATGCAGTAAATATTTTTGTTCTTGATTTCAATTCAACGCTCTCAGCTGTTCTGGTCTTCCGAGACACAATGTATCACTACGTAATCAGCGCTGACTTCTGATTAAAGCTATGACATCTCAATTGTACATATTCTTTAATTATTATTTCTCTGTGTAGTTGCTTTCAAATTTTGAAAGATCGTTTATTAACGACGAAAAGTGCGAGGTAAGGAGAAATCGATAACATTTTAATGAGTTGTGATACACATAAACTATCATTTTATACTTTACAGAAATATTTTACTATCAGGTCTTTTTTATTCTGCTGGTAAAGTATACAACAGAAATATATTTAAAGTCGGAATAATTCAGGATATTTATATCTTAAATAAAATCACATTACGTTATCCTACTTTTATGTATCACAGACCGTGAAGAAATATATTGGTTGTCATTCTCATATAGTCAGTTCTAATCACAATATTATGGTATATACCTTCTCATCAGCATAAAGACCGGTTTGTACCGAAACCTACTTTGTGTTGGCCTAGGTTGTTAACGAATAGGCGTAGTTAACGAGTCTGCAAAGGATACGCGATCATGTTTAGGATTGATGTGTTATAGCTATATACAACTAATCACGAAGACCTCCTGTAGACTTTGATGCTCTGTGAAGGTAAACTTTTAAATTCTGAATAATTCATGTATTTTAGTAGTTTATTAAGTGCAGTGAGTTTGGCTTTATCGAGTTCCCATGCGAACCTCTGAGTGGGTGTATATATATACTGAGCACCTGTGAACATGTCTATAACACGAATTTATTGAATGTTAAATATATATTAAATGAAATTTGTTCAAAGAAGAAACGTGTGATCATGTTAAAGGTAAGTTTCGGACATAGATTTGGTTACATTACACCCAGGACATAGCGTAGAATTTACATATGTACACATTTTGAGACGGCATTTATATATATAATATTGACATGCTGGATTTGAAAAGAATTTAAGCTGACGACAATATTAACATCTAAAGCGGGAATTTTTCTGATCATGTCTGAATTTGAGAACAAACAATATTAGTTTGCCCTATGCATGGTTGTATGCTAGGGTACTCATAGTATCTGCATTACTCACTTACCGTTCATAATAGGTAACTGAGTATAGAGCAGGCAATACGGCACTGGACAATGTCATAACAGACGTGACCGCCCATGGTTTGCTACAAGGTAACGTGCGGTAAATTAGGTTTCTGCTCACTGGCTCTATGTTTGTTCCTAAGCTTACCGCATCATATAAATTATTTACACAAATATATTTTCAAGATATTTTTCAAACAAAATATTGTATTGATGGTCCAGATCTATTGTTTCATTGATATTGCCTTTCAAGTGTTCATTATCTTTGGTAAATTTGATTTTTCATGGGGTTATGACTGACCATTTTTTTAAGCGTGAAGATGACAATGCTACTTGTGACTTAAAGTTGGGTAAAGGAGGGTGTATTTGGTGTGTGCTTTGTCCTTTATTTATTGTGACTGAAGGGATTTTATATGTCTACCGTGAACATTTATTGACAGAGTATAACAGTAGCTATGTGTTCTCGCAGGTAATAAGAAGGTAGGTTACAACACTGTGGTAATGTAGTCGGAGATTCGGATTGTAGTATTATTATTGTTACATACAGGGGAGGGGGTTGGTTGGTTATTTAACAGGAAACCATGATAAAACAGAGCCATCATCTGATCATCTCTTTCAATACCAATACTTTACATTTACTCTGTTTTACTCTTTCTACTCCTTTAGAAGGTTCTGGCATGTCACACTTTGACCCTATAAGTATATTTTTAATTTCAAAAACTGAGAAAATATTATCGCGTCTACCATCATCATTTGTAGCCCAGTGATCTCGGGTTGCCAAGGTAATGTCTAAAGACGACTGAAAAAGATGCTGGTGTGTTAGTTACAGCGTAACATTCTCACGTGTGCTGTGTGCTATTGAGAGTTTTATACAGTGTCTACTGTAAACAGGACCGTAGACGATACAGTATACTGTATACACATTTATAAACTGTCTTAATGTATACAGAGTAATTACGCATCATGTCTACGCTATTTAGAGATCAGCATGTGACAATTTCCATATATTACTCCGTATCAACCCGAAACCTACAGATCAGCCCGATGGCCCGGAGGCCCGGAGGCCCGGAGGCCCGATGGCTGATATCGGTTGAGGGCTGATAGGTGAATGATATGGAAATTTAATCCTAATGCTCTATTGCATCAACATTATTGTGCAATAACATACAGTATAAAACACACGGGAAAATAATTCATTTGTCATAAAATCATGTTATTCATTTAAACCTAATGCAATGAACAGCATAACGAATACAGACGGATAGGTAGGGTCTACACTATCAGTATCACTATAACACACTGTCCGATGAATAAGACGGGATTTTTTCGAAAACTATTGAACCGAGTCTAAACGGATGTAGCACATGTTTGTCAGATATATGTTGTTCTGGGATATAGCCATTACAAAACAAACAGCCTATCACACATACAAAACATCCCATATCAGGGGCAAGGATATGATAAATATCTCCATTGTACACAGGGTAATTTTAGATGCTATCTACTGTATAGCAATGCTATTGTAGATACTATCAGCTGAACACAGTCATGTTTAGATGCTATCTATTGTATAGCAATGCTATTGTAGATACTATCAGCTGAACACAGTCATGTTTAGATACTATCTACTGTATAGCAATGCTATTGTAGATACTATCAGCTGAACACAGTCATGTTTAGATACTATCTACTGTATACCCGGATTATAAAGATATTATTCAGTGTATACAGGGTTAGTTTAGAAACTATCAACTGAAACAGGGTCATTTTAGACACTATCTACTGTATACAGGGCTATTTTAGGTACTTCATTTTACGTGAACAGGGTCATTTTAGATACTATCTGGTGTATAACAATGCTATTTTAGATACTAGCTTCTGTTTATAGGATTATCTAAAATAATGCAAATTGTATCTGTGACACATAGTTAATTTCGAAAATATCTTCTGTATACGGGATAATTTTAGAAACTATTTACTGTATACTTGTTAAATTTGTGTAATTGACGAAACTGTTTAATTTTTACAGTTTTATTTTAGAATTATCTACCGTATACAGGGTAATTGACGAAACTGTTTACTTTATACAGGTTTATTTTAGAATTATCTACCGTATACAGGGTAATTGAAGATGCTTCTTACTGTATACAGAAGTGATAAAGAAAATATCTTACATATCATTTATATATATTTGAAGCAGATTAACTTTTGTGAATAGTAGAGATAATATTAATCTTCGAATTCAACTCTACAATGTTTATCTATCATCAAGCAATTCTATTTTAAATATCTAAATGTCACATTTTAAACTGCGTTAAATCATCTAACGTAATAGCTTTACATTTGTAATCAAACATTTACCAGTCTGCTCCCAAAGGCTTCATGTTATTACTTTTTATCAAAAACATATTACTTTTATCATTATATATGCAACACATTGTGTAGGGAGATTTCATTATCAAAACCTGTTAATATTGAGGGGGATTTTGATTTACATACCTGCTGTAGTTATTATTGTATATAAACAAGGTATCACTATTTTGTTTGTTAAGTTAACAACGTAAGAATATACAATATATTATGTGTTTATGTACAACATTTTAATTCCATGGCTGATATTTATATATGCACGTTAGTATGTAAATTTCACTGATAAGCTCTGGCTGTGTCATGTACTTCTTGGATGTTATCGTCAATACGATTAATGTATGGGTTAACGTAATGGATACCTTTAACGTAATGGATACCCTTAACGAAAAAACACAAAGTTTATAAAACAGTAGAGACACATTTTCGCTAGGCAACTATTTACACAAATACACCCATGAATAAACGATGATTGTGGCGTGGTCAATGTACTCTCCAGAGTGGAAACCGATGTTTGAGTTCTGGAGAAATAGTTTCGAAATAAATTTCTCATTTGATACCGTACCACGTGAGTGAAATTTCTCGTGTTAACATGGTGACCTACCCTTTATGTATTCATTGTTTTAAGCTGGCCAGATAAAGTGAGTCGGAATGTGTCATTCCAGCTTACTCCCCAATGTTATATATGTGTACTGATATCCGTATCAAAATAACACTAGGTAAACAAAGCATGTTCTTGTTTGCTTGTTGTATTGTGATAAAAAGTAAAAATTGAAGTCCGTTTTAATGTGCTACTCCAAACAAATGAAACATATCACGTGTTAGTCAGGTATTATAGGGTTTCTCTAGTATCTGAAACTGCGTGAAATGTAGATGTACTCTCATATAGTAAACAACGAACAAATGAAGATTATAAACATGGGCTTCATGGTTCAACACATACGACGTGGTGGAAATTAATGAATAATTTTCTCGATGAACAATTCCGTTAGGGAATTAATACATTCTCGATATCCGTCAGTCCAACCCATTTTGTTTACATAAGCGTCCCAGTTAATGAATGTTTTTGGAATCTGGTTTTGATTAGGTGTTAGCGTGATTCTCTTAATATGAAATGTCGCGTTAGTAATACTGTGCGTTGATAAGCTTAATGCAATGAAAAACCTGGTATAATTTGGTGTTTTTATGATTATTAAAATGTAAAAGCAAAATCGTAGAACTCTGTAAAAACATACCATGTTAACACATATTTCTGTTTGACACCTAGAGATAAGGAATTATATATTCTAGATTTAAAAGTAACTCCTTGTGCGAATTTCTTATTTCGTTTGTCTGGTATTAAGCTAACAAGAACAGTAACTCCTACCTGCTAATGACTTCGAAATTCCCGCAGGGATCTTAACTACTGTAATGCCTGGTAAACGAGATTACACGAGATTACATCGTCACAATAAGATACTTTCCGTTCATACGGAACAATGCATGTCGTAGGAAAACCATTAAGTTCTCTGTGGGGGATGACGTTGTGAACTATTGAAAACCCAGGAAGAGAAATGTTTGTTCTGTAATACGAGGAAATTAATGCAGTTTATGTCTTTCCAGAATGGCGTTGTTAGTGAAGTAAGGATAACGGCATTCGAGCGGGTAGATTTGACTTGGTGGAATGGCGGTTGCTAGCGATACAGCCCTTGATGAACAGTTGACTAGGAATAAATCTGTCACAGAACCATGGATTACAAGTCCTAGAAACGATGACATCAAAAAGGGGAACTCAAATGATATAAAAGACGATACCACAAATGGCAAAACAATAGCAAATGAGACAACAGAAAAAACTGAACCATCAAACTCTGTATCCAGCAAAACTGATAATACAGCAGAACCTCTCAATGAGAATGTCAACAACGAAAGCAGTGAGACTGAGGATAACAAAAGTAATACAAAGCAATCGTCACTCGTGGTGGAGAAACCGGAACCGGAACCGGAACCGGAACCGGAATCACAATCAAAAGAAAATCACAATGACAAGGACGGAACAAACTCTCAAGGAAATAGCGAGGAAGTCAAACCGACACTCGTCGGAAATGTGCAAAAGATAGAAAAAATGTCTATTTCTGCCAAATCAAACGATATTGCTGATCTTAAACCGATCACTGATGACGATCTAGGTATGTACGATCCGGAGCTGTTCATTACCGATGAGGAAAGGAAGGCGTTTGAGTACATGATTGAACGGAGAAGGGGAGAAATTGAAAACGACAAAGTGAAGTTTGAGAAATGGGTCGATTCACTTACAAGGCGGAGAATGTTTGCCTTAAGCAGACTGCGCAAGCTTAAAAAAGGGCATGGAGAACGTGTCAAGCTTTATGGAAAAGTTCAGGACTATGTAAAAGAAGTGGAAAGTGTTCTGAGTTCAGTGTCTTCCTCTGCTAAAACAGTTCGATCCGGAAACAAGAGAGCCACAGTGCAGTCCAGTAAACCGCACTCTGCAACCTTCTCAGCGAGCAAACAAACGCGTCGACAAGTACCAGAGACAAAAGACCTCCAAAGGGAGATAACTGGATTTGTTAATGCTCCTGGAAGTGATAAGGAATCTGGATCAACATCGACTGATAGTACCAGTAATCACAGGAATGGTTTTGCCAAGGATGAAAGTCCCAAGATTGTTCCTGTTCAGTCATAGGTTTGACATTGGTTATATATTAAATATGCAAAATCGTCGAGTCAAATGCATGGGTTAAACTTACAATCGTCACGTTTTACGTGTTAACATTTATATTGATGTTATTCGAATTGTTCTTCCATGTCTTTTACTGTAAACATGTTACTGTTCTACTGCAGTATTTACTCCATCGTTAATTTGTTCACGTAATACATGAAAATTCTGTCTACATAGAAATTATTTTATTTTATTTGTGTGACATTATATTCGTCAGTCAGCTATATCACTTAAATATACATGGTTTACGTACAGTAAAGTGCGGTTGTTTATAGTGTAATGATAAACTTTTTTATCTTGCAAAATTAAGTATCGTGTTGAGGTTGAAAAAAAGCAGTATCAAATTTGTGATTTTGAAATCGCAGGTTCGCTTTACTTTAAAACTTGCAAAAATAAAACCGACGTAAAACCTGTTTCAAGTATAAATACAACTTATGATGTAAAAAAAGTCAAATAAAACGAATAAGAGCTTCTAGTTGGCCCTATTATAGAAAACGCTATTTCTCTATATTCTACTCCATCAAAAATCGATACTGATTTTTATTTTACAAATGTTCCTTTCGTATTTTCTTAAATGCATTATGTGTGAAAACAGCAAAAAGTGTGATTCGGAATTTATTGCATTGCTATTTTAATATGGCTAAGGCAACATGTAACCTCTAATATCTAAAGCCATCGGTTAGATTTGCATATCCAGTTCATTTTTAACTCACCTGCCCGAAGGGCAAATGAGCTTATGTCATGGTGCGGCGTCCGTCTGCGTCCGTCCTCGTCCTTCAACTTTTCCTTTAAACAACTTCTTCTGAAGAACTGACGGGCCTAGATTCATAATATTTTGTTGAAAGCTAGGTTATTCGTGGAGATGTTGGGCTAGGTCATTCGTGGAGATGCTGGGCTAGGTTATTCGTGGATATGTTGGGCTAGGTTATTCGTGGATATGCTGATTTAGGTTATTCGTGGAGATGTTTGGCTAGGTTATTCGTGGAGATGCAGTGCTAGGTTAATCGTGGATATGTTGGGCTAGGTTATTCGTGGAGATGTTGGGCTAGGTTATTCGTGGATATGTTGGGCTAGGTTATACGTGGAGATGCTGGGCTAGGTTATTCGTGGATATACTGGGCTAGGTTATTCGTGGAGATGCTGTGCTAGGTTATTCGTGGATATGTTGGGCTAGGTTATTCGTGGATATGTTGGGCTAGGTTATTCGTGGATATGCTGTGCTAGGTTATTCGTGGAGATGCTGTGCTAGGTTATTCGTTGAGATGCTGGGCTAGGTTATTCGTGGAGACGCTGGGCTAGGTTATTCGTGGAGATGCTGGGCTAGGTCATTCGTGGAGATGCTGGGCTATGTTATTCGTGGATATCTTGAGCTAGGTTATTCGTGGAGTTGTTGGGCTAGGTCATTCGTGGATATGCTGGGCTAGGTTATTCGTGGAGAAGTGGGGTTATGTTATGCGTGGAGATACTGGGCTAGGTTAGGTTATTCGTGGATATGTTGGGCTAGGTTATTCGTGGATATGTTGGGCTAGGTAATTCGTGGATATTTTGGGCTAGGTTATTCGTGGAGATGCTGTGCTAGGTTATTCGTGGATATGCTGGGCTAGGTTATTCGTGGAGATGTTGGGCTAGGTTATTCGTGGATATGTTGGGCTAGGTTATTCGTGGAGATGCTGGGCTAGGTTATTCGTGGAGATGCTGGGCTAGGTCATTCGTGGAGATACTGGGCTAGGTTATTCGTGGATATGTTGGGCTAGGTTATTCGTGGAGATGCTGGGCTAGGTTATTCGTGGAGATGCTGGGCTAGGTTATTCGTGGAGATGTTGGGCTAGGTTATTCGTGGAGATGCTGGGCTAGGTTATTCGTGGAGATGTTGGGCTAGGTTATTCGTGGAGATGCTGGGCTAGGTTATTCGTGGAGATGCTGGGCTAGGTTATTCGTGGAGATGCTGGGCTAGGTTATTCGTGGATATGTTGGGCTAGGTTATTCGTGGAGATGCTGGGCTAGGTTATTCGTGGAGATGCTGGGCTAGGTTATTCGTGGAGATGCTGGGCTAGGTTATTCGTGGAGATGCTGGGCTAGGTTATTCGTGGAGATGCTGGGCTAGGTTATTCGTGGAGATGCTGGGCTAGGTTATTCGTGGAGATGCTGGGCTAGGTTATTCGTGGAGATGCTGGGCTAGGTTATTCGTGGAGATGCTGGGCTAGGTTATTCGTGGAGATGCTGGGCTAGGTTATTCGTGGAGATGCTGGGCTAGGTTATTCGTGGAGATGCTGTGCTAGGTTATTCGTGGAGATGCTGGGCTAGGTAATTCGTGGAGATGTTGGGCTAGGTCATTCGTGGAGATGCTGGGCTAGGTTATTCGTGGATATGTTGAGCTAGGTTATTCGTGGAGATGTTAGGCTAGGTCATTCGTGGAGATGCTGGGCTAGGTTATTCGTGGAGACGCTGGGCTAGGTTATTCGTGGAGGAGTGGGGCTATTTTATGCTTGGAGATACTGGGCTAGGTTAGGTTATTCGTGGATATGTTCGGCTAGGTTATTCGTGGAGATGCTGTGATAGGATAATCGTGGATATGTTGGGCTAGGTTATTCGTGGACATGCTGGGCTAGGTTATACGTGGAGATGTTGGGCTAGGTTATTCGTGGACATGCTGGGCTAGGTTATACGTGGAGATTTTGGGCTAGGTCATTCGTGGATAGGTTGGGCTAGGTTATTCGTGGAGATACTGGGCTAGGATATTCGTGGAGATGTTGGGCTAGGTCATTCGTGGAGAGGTTGGGCTAGGTTATTCGTGGAGATACTGGGCTAGGATATTCGTGGAGATGTTGGGCTAGGTTATTCGTGGAGATGCTAGGCTAGGTTATTCATGGATATGTTGGGCTAGGGTATTCGTGTATATGTTGGGCTAGGTTATTCGTGTATTCGTTGGGCTAGGTTATTCGTGGAGATGGTGGGCTAGGTTATTCGTGGAGATGTGGGCTAGGTTATTCGTGGATATGCTGGGCTAGGTTATTCGTGGATATACTGGGCTAGGTTATTCGTGGCGATGCTGTGCTAGGTTATTCGTGGAGATGTTGGGCTAGGTTATTCGTGGAGAAGCGGGGCTATGTTATGCGTGGAGATCCTGGGCTAGGTTATTCGTGGAGATACTGGGCTAGGATATTCGTGGAGATGTTGGGCTAGGTTATTCGTGGAGATGCTAGGCTAGGTTATTCATGGATATGTTGGGCTAGGTTATTCCTGGAGATGCTGGGCTAGGTTATTCGCGGAGAAGTGGGGCTATGTTATGCGTGGAGATGCTGGGCTAGGTTAATCGTGGATATGTTGGGCTAGGTTATTCGTGGATATTTTGGGCTAGGTTATTCGTGGAGAAGTGGGGCGATGTTATGCGTGGAGATACTGGGCTAGGTTATTCGTGGCGATGCTGTGCTAGGTTATTCGTGGATATCTTGGGCTAGGTTATTCGTGGATATTTTGGGCTAGGTTATTCGTGGAGATACTGGGCTAGGGTATTCGTGGAGATGCTGTGCTAGTTTATTCGTGGAGATGTTGGGCTAGGTCATTCGTGGATAGGTTGGGCTAGGGTATTCGTGGAGATGCTGTGCTAGGGTATTCGTGGAGATGTTAGGCTAGGGTATTCGTGGAGATGCTGTGCTAGGTTAATCGTGGATATGTTGGGCTAGGTTATACGTGGAAATGTTGGGCTAGGTCATTCGTGGATATGTTGGGCTAGGTTATACGTGGAGATGTTGGGCTAGGTTATTCGTGGACATGCTGGGCTAGGTTATACGTGGAGATGTTGGGCTAGGTTATTCGTGGAGAAGCGGGGCTATGTTATGCGTGGAGATGCTGGGCTAGGTTATACGTGGAGATGTTGGGCTAGGTTATTCGTGGATATTTTGGGCTAGGTTATTCGTGGAGAAGTGGGGCGATGTTATGCGTGGAGATACTGGGCTAGGTTATTCGTGGCGATGCTGTGCTAGGTTATTCGTGGAGACGCTGGGCTAGGTTATTCGTGGAGAGGCTGGGCTAGGTTATTCGTGGCTATGTTGGGCTATGTTATACGTGGAGATGTTGGGCTAGGTCATTCGTGGAGATGCTGGGCTAGGTTATTCGTGGATATGTTGGGCTATGTTATACGTGGAGATGCTGGGCTAAAGGCTAGGTTATTCGTTGAGATGTTGTGCTAGGTTATTCGTCCAAAGGTTTGGTTGAATTAATTCTCTCCTCGAATACTGATTAATATTTTATTGTTCTTGCACAGAATTCAACAAAATTCATCCTGGTGGATAGTATCCTTGGTGTGTCTAGTAGTTTATGTGACAAAAATAATATTTGGAATTATCTATTTCGAAATTAAAGTATTTAAAATCGCATATCAAACTCAGTATGTTTTATTCAACATTCAAGACACCAGCTGGAGCTCTTAGTTGAACTGACTTGAACGGGAAACTGGCAGACACCAAAACAAAAAGCAACAAATCGGGTAGCTTAACCATCCAGTTGTCCTGAAAGGTGAATAGTGTCCGCATCACGTGTAGCTCCGTCGAAATGTCAAGTCTAGAGAACTAAAGCTCAGTGGCATAATAGAAAGTGTAAGAAACATTATACAAATAGGAAATAGTACGAGAACCGTACATGGGCAAATATCACGATCCGACTATTCTTATAACGGTTTTCGTGCCACATTGACATCCTATGTATTGGTGAATCAGTGCGTTTAAAGTTAACCGTTAACACTGTTACTATACAACCCTAACTACTTATCATGGTCAAATGAACACGTTAAGCTGAGTAGTAGTAGAAAGACATGAGAAATAAAATGACTTCTAACTTTAATGACTTCTAACTTTAATGACTTCTAACTTTAATGACCTCTAACTTTAATGACTTCTAATTTTAATGAATGGCTAAACATTTAATACGCTAAAGAGTAAATACAAGGACAGAATTAAAACCAAAAGTTTTTACGAAAAGGCAATAATCTGACCAGAGAATACACTAAAGCAAATAAAAGCAGCACCAACCCAGGTGTCCCAGATACGTTTTTATCCATCACATGTGGTAACTGACATGGCGTTTCCCATCAAAATAACGAGATCATGACGGTAATTTCAGTGTGCATAGCATACAAAGAAAATTCGAAAGAAATAATGGATATATTTTACAATAGGGATATTTCGTTTTGTTTGTATTGTGATGCATCAATCACCATTAACAACATACAGATATTCCTATAGACTAAACAGTTATAACGATAATTCAGTAAATGAAAAGTTAAAGAAACGAAACGAAATCATATCTAATAGTTTAGTTGCCAAGAACGTAATGGTTGAAATGTATTAAAAAAACCAAAGAGGTATAAAATGATGAAAAATAAATCCTGAATCAGCTGACTTTCATCATGTTGTAGATAAGAAAGTATATTGCCTACAGCATCAATATTGAAATGGTCAAAACTGTATTGCATAGTTACTATCATACATCATACCTTAATTGGTAGCAAGGGAACACACAAGCGAATCTTGTTCTTTTTTTTTATTATTTGTTTCTATATACTAATAAATTAATGTTCATTTGCATACTGCATGCCACTGGCGAAGTTAGGTTCATAACATGTGAAAAATGATAACAGACAAATAGAAAATAATGTAATCTAAAAAAACTCAATAGGTAAAAAACAGTGATATATGAAAAACAAAGTTTATACATCAAGAACCCGCTTAAAGTGCAAAGGACTTGAATTGTAAAAGCGCTTACAAATAGGTAAATAGTTTAATAATGAATTGATGCATATATAAGTCTATTACGTAGCAAATAGCAAAACGGGTTGTTAAATAGAACATGTTTAAGCAAGCCACAGTTGTCCCCCTTAATCTTTCTCTCGAAAATAAAAATAAAACTTCACGTACGGTGTTTGATTTCAATTTATGTTTCACACCCTAATTAGCAATATGTTGTTTCGTGTTTGTAGAAAACATTGAACTTTATGACCAGAAAACATTTACAGAAAATCAAATATCTGAACATTGAATGTCATGAAAAAATATTCCACATTTTTTGCTATATAAATGACAAACGAAACTGTAGAACAAACTAGTAAAACTGATAAAGAAGCAATACTTAAACCATATCAGTGTCGTTCTCCCAATCTAAATACTGGGTCAAATTCACTGCTTGGATAGAATGCGATGTAACTATGGGTCAAATTCACTGCTCGGAGAGAATGTGATGTAACCGTGGGTCAAATTCACTGCTCGGATAGAATGTGATGTAACCATGGGTCAAATTCACTGCTCGGAGAGAAGTGATATAACCGTAGGTCAAATTCACTGCTCGGATAGAATGTGATGTAACCGTGGGTCAAATTTACTGCTCGGAGAGAATGTGATGTAACCATGGGTCAAATTCACTGCTCGGTGAGAATGAGATGTAACCGTGGGTCAAATTTACTGCTCGGAGAGAATGTGATGTAACCATGGGGCAAATTTACTGCAAGGATAGAATGTGATGTAACAATGGGTCAAATTCACTGCTCGGAGAGAATGGGATGCAACCATGGGTCAAATTCACTGCTCGGATGGAATGTGATGTAACCATGGGTCAAATTCACTGCTCGTATAGAATGTGATGTAACCATGGGTCAAATTCACTGCTCGGAGAGAATGTGATGTAACCGTGGGTCAAATTCACTACACGGAGAGAATGTGTTGTAACGATAGGTCAAATTCACTACACGGAGAGAATGTGATGTAACCATGGGTCAAATTCACTGCTCGGAGAGAATGTGATGTAACCATGGGTCAAATTTACTGCAAGGATAGAATGTGATGTAACAATGGGTCAAATTCACTGCTCGGAGAGAATGTGATGTAACAATGGGTCAAATTCACTGCTCAGAGAGAATGTGATGTTACAATGGGTCAAATTCACTACACGGAGAGAATGTGATGTAACCATGGGTAAAATTCACTGCTCGCAGAGAATGTAATGTAACATTGGGCCAAATTCACTGCTCGGAGAGAATGTGATGTAACAATTGGTCAAATTCACTGCTCGGAGAGAATGGAATGTAACAATGGGTCAAATTCACTGCTCGGAGAGAATGGAATGTAACAATGGGTCAAATTCACTGCTCGGAAAGAATGTGATGTAACCATGGGTCAAATTTACTGCAAGGATAGAATGTGATGGAACAATTGGTCAAATTCACTGCTCGGAGAGAATGTAATGTAACATTGGGTCAAATTCACTGCTCGGAGAGAATGTGATGTTAAAATGGGTCAAATTCACTGCTCGGAGAGAATGTGATGTAACCATGGGGCAAATTCACTACACGGAGAGAATGTGATGTATAATCTGATGCAGCCATGGGTCAAATTCACTACTCGGAGAGAATGTGATGTAACCATGGGCCAAATTCACTGCTCGGAGAGAATGTGATGCAACCATGGGTCAAATTCACTGCTCGGAAACCATGGGTCAAATTCACTGCTCGGATAGAATGTAATGTAACCATGGGTCAAATTCACTGCTCAGAGAGAATGTGATGTTACAATGGGTCAAATTCACTACACGGAGAGAATGTGTTGTAACGATAGGTCAAATTCACTACACGGAGAGAATGGGTCAAATTCACTGCTCGGAGAGAACGTGATGTAACAATGGGTCAAATTCACTGCTCGGATAGAATGTAATGTAACCATGGGTCAAATTCACTGCTCAGAGAGAATGTGATGTTACAATGGGTCAAATTCACTGCTCGGAGAGAATGGGATGTAATTATGGGTCAAATTCACTGCTCGAAGAGAATGTGATGTAACCATTGGTTAAATTTACTACACGGAGAGAATGAGACGTAACCATTGGTTAAATTCACTACACGTAGAGAATGTGATGTAACCATTGGTTAAATTAACTACACGGAGAGAATGAGACGTAACCATTGGTTAAATTCACTACACGGAGAGAAATTCACTGCTCGGATATAATCTGATGCAGCCATGGGTCAAATTCACTACTCGGAGAGAATGTGATGTAACCATGGGTAAAATTCACTGCTCGGAGAGAATGTGATGCAACCATGGGTCAAATTCACTGCTCGGAAACCATGGGTCAAATTCACTGCTCGGATAGAATGTAATGTAACCATGGGTCAAATTCACTGCTCTGCAAGAATGTAATGTAACATTGGGTCAAATTCGCTGCTCGGAGAGAATGTGATGTTAAAATGGGTCAAATTCACTGCTTGGAGAGAATGTGATGTAACCATGGGTCAAGTTCACTGCTCGGAGAGAAGGTGATGTAATTATGGGTCAAATTCACTGCTCGAAGAGAATGTGATGTAACCATTGGTTAAATTAACTACACGGAGAGAATGAGACGTAACCATTGGTTAAATTCACTACACGTAGAGAATGTGATGTAACCATTGGTTAAATTTACTACACGGAGAGAATGAGACGTAACCATTGGTTAAATTCACTACACGGAGAAAATGTGGTGTAACCATTGGTTAAATTCACTACACGGAGAGAAATTCACTGCTCGGATATAATCTGATGCAGCCATGGGTCAAATTCACTACTCGGAGAGAATGTGATGTAACCATGGGCCAAATTCACTGCTCGGAGAGAATGTGATGTTACAATGGGTCAAATTCACTACACGGAGAGAATGTGATGTATAATCTGATGCAGCCATGGGTCAAATTCACTACTCGGAGAGAATGTGATGTAACCATGGGCCAAATTCACTGCTCGGAGAGAATGTGATGTTAAAATGGGTCAAATTCACTGCTTGGAGAGAATGTGATGTAACCATGGGTCAAGTTCACTGCTCGGAGAGAAGGTGATGTAATTATGGGTCAAATTCACTGCTCGAAGAGAATGTGATGTAACCATTGGTTAAATTCACCACACGGAGAGAATGTGATGTAACCATGGGTAAAATTCACTGCTCGGAGAGAATGTGATGTTACCATGGGTCAAATTCACTGCTCGGAGAGAATGTAATGTAACATTGGGCCAAATTCACTGCTCGGAGAGAATGTGATGTTACAATGGGTCAAATTCACTGCTCGGAGAGAATGTGGTGTAACCATGGGTCAAATTCACTGCTCTGCAAGAATGTAATGTAACATTGGGTCAAATTCACTGCTCGGAGAGAACGTGATGTAACAATGGGTCAAATTCACTGCTCAGAGAGAATGTGATGTTACAATGGGTCAAATTCACTACACGGAGAGAATGGGTCAAATTCACTGCTCGGAGAGAATGGGATGTAATTATGGGTCAAATTCACTGCTCGAAGAGAATGTGATGTAACCATTGGTTAAATTAACTACACGGAGAGAATGAGACGTAACCATTGGTTAAATTCACTACACGTAGAGAATGTGATGTAACCATTGGTTAAATTAACTACACGGAGAGAATGAGACGTAACCATTGGTTAAATTCACTACACGTAGAGAATGTGATGTAACCATTGGTTAAATTAACTACACGGAGAGAATGAGACGTAACCATTGGTTAAATTCACTACACGTAGAGAATGTGATGTAACCATTGGTTAAATTTACTACACGGAGAGAATGAGACGTAACCATTGGTTAAATTCACTACACGTAGAGAATGTGATGTAACCATTGGTTAAATTCACTAGATGGGGAGAATGTGATGTAACCATTGGTTAAATTTACTACACGGAGAGAATGAGACGTAACCATTGGTTAAATTCACTACACGTAG
Source organism: Mizuhopecten yessoensis (assembly GCF_002113885.1). Classification (NCBI taxonomy): domain Eukaryota; kingdom Metazoa; phylum Mollusca; class Bivalvia; order Pectinida; family Pectinidae; genus Mizuhopecten; species Mizuhopecten yessoensis. Next base: position 30,938 of record NW_018405088.1, read on the forward strand.
AGAATGTGATGTAACCATTGGTTAAATTCACTAGACGGGGAGAATGTGATGTACCATTGGTTAAATTCACTACACGGAGAAAATGTGGTGTAACCATTGGTTAAATTCACTACACGTAGAGAATGTGATGTAACCATTGGTTAAATTTACTACACGGAGAGAATGAGACGTAACCATTGGTTAAATTCACTACACGTAGAGAATGTGATGTAACCATTGGTTAAATTAACTACACGGAGAGAATGAGACGTAACCATTGGTTAAATTCACTACACGTAGAGAATGTGATGTAACCATTGGTTAAATTAACTACACGGAGAGAATGAGACGTAACCATTGGTTAAATTCACTACACGTAGAGAATGTGATGTAACCATTGGTTAAATTAACTACACGGAGAGAATGAGACGTAACCATTGGTTAAATTCACTACACGGAGAGAATGTGATGTAACCATGGGTCAAATTCACTGCTCGGAGAGAATGTGATGTAATTATGGGTCAAATTCACTGCTCGAAGAGAATGTGATGTAACCATTGGTTAAATTCACTACACGGAGAGAATGTGACGTAACCATTGGTTAAATTCACTACACGGAGACAAAGTGGGGTCACCAGAGTCAGATTCATCATTCAAAGACGGTGTGAGTCGACAAATGGTCAGACTAATAACAGAAAAATGTATGGCTACCAGGGTTCAAGTTGTTTTATTAGCAACAAATTCAAGAGGCCAAGGGATCATATTAACATATCACGACATTGATACCTAATGTGCCCATACCGGCGCCGCTTTCCACTCAACGTTATTTGCAACACTTTCGGGTGTATGTGATCCCATGAACGAATGCCTGAGCCAAATACTTTATATAAATTACAAATTTTGCGTTTCCTGGTGAAAAAGCAGCATATAATGGAACACAAATCAGAATTGTTTTACTGGAAAAACAATCGACATAATTGCAACGTAACATTTCACTGCACAGTTGCCGCAGTTTAAAAACGGTTTAAGACCGCGACTACACCAGGTTTAGTAAATAAAATGTCGCGTGGTCGTGTTTTTTTATTGCAACAAAGTGAAAATTCGACAACACGAGATGGCCGTAATTAGCTACCATAGTTTTGTCCATGTGTATACTATACTAAAGTTCAACAGAACGAGGAGACCGTATCTAAAGTGTTCTGACACAGGATAACGTCAGTACACACAAACAGGAACATTAGTAGGAAAATCGGTCTTTTAAATGGCATGTAATTCAATAAAGGTGTTTTTATAGAAGGATTCAATGTGTCAATTATAAACTGTGTTTTGACTAACTGTCGGCTATGGACACACGGACACATTATAGTAAGAATACTGAGGTAGTAACAATGTCTTTCAGAAGCACGTTTAGAAGCAAAGCAAGTCAGGATTGCGTTCCATAAAATCCTGCTTTTTCACAAAGACATGAGTGACCTCTACATTGTTATTTCCAACGCTAACTGGATTAGAGTTGTATCTCAGACATGTGTACATGGTATCCCATATACCCTTCAGTGTTTCTACAAAGGAACCAATGAAAGCACTCTTGATTGTCCAAAATACTTTCCATCTGTCTCCCAGACTTAAAGAACAGAATGAAATTCCAGAAGAAGGGCCTGTATAACAATTGGTGTGGGAAGCGAACGCCCTATTCTTGATTTCTGAACACGTAGCGCTGACCCAAGGACGTAGCACAGGCACCAACCCTACCTGTAAACACTTCCTGACCGCGTCAACCCATTGTTGTCCGTCTACAGACGTAAGGATAAAGCTCCCTCAGACAGTCCCGATACCAGGAACAGTTTGTAATGCACGATATTTCGTAGGGGAGGGCTATGGTCACAGGCAACATATGTTATCCCCAATTCGAACCATATCGTTAATGCGTCCAGTTTTATGTAGAAGGGTTAAGTGTAGTATTATGTCTGTGATTTCCATTTAACCAAATGTAAATGAGTCTGACGGTGGAAAGTTGAAGTGTAGTATTGCAACACTTTGAATGCTATTTAAAAAAAGTCTGTGTATCAAGTACAACTCAGTTTTATTTCAGTTTCATTAAAATTGAAAAAACACAAATCGGTATTAAATGGTTCCTTTCAAACTTTTATCATACAAAATAGGTCACTCGTTGTCCATTTTGAAAGGTTGTTCCATAGCACACCACTAGGTCACCTTCGACACGAAACATAACACTTGAGAAAATCGATATCGATAAATGTTTTTGTGCGCTAACAACTAAACGATGTTGTTTTTTACGTGATATTAAATCAGATTGTTCTGTTGATTACTATTTGTAGGCTTTTATGTACTTCATTTTTATAGCTTAACTGTATTGCATTGCTGCTGTTTTCTCGGTATTACTTTATCGTTATCTCGCTGTTACTGTTTACTTTTCAGACGGCTATAGTATATATGCACAGCCACACTTCCTGGTAGTTTTCTTCCTGATTTGAACATGGCAGGTGTTTTCACATCTACGCTTCTTCTTCTTCTGTTAAGCAAATGCTTTGCTGTCATATCAGGGGCATGTAATAGTGCTTACGGACCTGCAGGCGGATATGAATGTGTGGCATTGTCAAAGTACAATGGAATTCCTCAATGGGCAACTTGTTTGACGGACACCTACATACAAGCAAAGTCAAAGAGTATGGGGAAGAGTCATCAATGCGAGAATAGGTCGGCAACTTAATGTTATTACCAGTGTATGTGCGAGATGAATGACAAATGTAACGGCCCAGACGTCTATAGTAACTGTTCCTGTGATCCTAACCGTCCACAAACACAAATAGAAACGACGGCCATGTCACCACGACCAACATTACCGCCCTGGTGTTTCAGTCCCGACGGTCAAACATGTTCCTGGTATCGGGAGTGTCTGGAGGAGAGGTATCATTGCGAGGGAACGGATGCAGCGTACGCCATTAGCTACGCCGAAAAGTTCTGTGATCTGTACTCGAACCACTACCGGTCATTTTCTGTAGACGGACAACAATGGATTGACGCGGTCAGGAAGTGTTTACAGGTAGGGTTGGTGCCTGTGTTACGTCCTTGGGTCAGCGCTACGTGTTCAGAAATCAAGAATAGGGCGTTCGCTTCCCACACCAATTGTTATACAGGCCCGTCTTCTGGGATCTCATTCTGTTCTTTAAGTCTGGGAGACAGATGGAAAGTATTTTGGACAATCAAGAGTGCTTTCATTGGTTCCTTTGTAGAAACACTGAAGGGTATATGGGATACCATGTACAAATGTCTGAGATACAACTCTAATCCAGTTAGCGTTGGAAATAACAATGTAGAGGTCACTCATATCTTTGTGAAAAAGCAGGATTTTATGGAACGCAATCCTGACGAATTTGCTGGAAAAGCAATCGATTACATTGCAGTAAATGAGAAATGGGACTTAAAAGCAATGACTTGGTTTAGCTACAGTGGCTTACCAAACAATGACACCGGTCGCTTGTCAGATTTCCGTATAGACGTCATACTTGCTTCTAAACGTGCTTTTGACCTGAACGCCCCTAACGCCATCGATGTAAACACAACAGAAACTGTGATGTCATTCGCAAATTCGGTCCGAAATGGTCAGATCCGATTGACGGTGGATGGTGCTCGAGTTGATGTTCTGTCTATGGAGGCCTGCGCTGACATTGAATGTAGCCGTACATTCATCGAGGTGGTGGCACCGGTTAACACAGGAACAAGACCCAAGATATCAGGAATCTTCGTCCTCATTGTCGGCGTTTTAAGCTTTGTTTATAGAAAGTTTTAACTATTAGCAGTGTATGTGTACACATTGTTGATTTGAACTACCTGTGCGATGTTGGAGGAAACGTTCCATGACTAACATATGTCTACCCGAAAGATGACACTTTTTAGTAAAATATTGATGTATATGAAACTAAAGTATTAGCTCGAGAAATAGTTGATCCATTTTTATTCAGGAAGACAGAACCCATTTTGTTTTTTCTATTGCACGGTGTATATCCTACACGTGGTGAATAGAACAAGAAATACCATGTTTGTAAATTAAATGGGCCCTGAAAGTGATGGCTTGCTATTTTGACATATAAGCAAAAATTCGATAAAGATCTTGGTTTCTAAACATAACATATAAATAAATAGCAACGAACGGAGATTTATACTTTCGTAGCTTTTCTTAATGCAAGATGTCCGCTTGACCATAACCGACAGCAGTAAAGTTAAAAATGAATGTTCTATAAACTTTTCTATAAAATACTTTTGTTTAATTATATGGTTTTTAAAAGACCGTTTCTCTACTATATTCATTGTTTTGTTCCCTGATGTTACCATGTGTTTATATATCATTGTCACCCTTCTGAGTAATTCATAATGATAACCCTGTACTTTTGGCAGCTTTACTGTTGCCTAAAACTTAACTTTACTACATTAAGATTGGCAAAGAAATACGATTTTTTTTTATTAATGACTTAAGTTATACTGCGTTCTTATTACAGTTAAGTTTGAAAAAGAAACAGTGTCAAACATTCCAGTATATACATGCTTATCAAAATTAATACTTGGACAATCAGCAGGACTTTTTTATTACTTCTTAATTTGCAATTGAGTTTTATTCATTTGACTTTTAGATGCTAAAATGATTCAGATATTAAAATCAATATTTAACATATGCGACTAAAGAAGGATATTGATTTTGTTTACAAACAAAACTGAACCTTACACGGATCAAGCGAATCACCAATCTTCACTATTACTTCACATGGTCAGAATTCTTTACACTATAATCACTTAAGTATGCAACTACGGGGTGCAACGACAATCTACCAGCATTTATACATGTACACCATGCATCGAAAGATGAACACCCATGCATGCTAAGCAGCTGTGCCGCGAAACAGAACTCGATTTAAAATATATATAAATGGTCCATAGCAAATGGACACATTCTTTTTTTCTGTGTTGTCACATTTTAATGGTTATCTGCTTAGCTCCAATTGAGTTGGCTGGGCATCAAGAAAGATCACGGGAAATAAAAAGACATGCTTTGTAGGTTGTTTGTAACATCTTTTACTTATGCCCGTTTGTGTTGCCGTGAAAAGAAGTTTGATATGTCAGACAACTCCTTTAATTTTAATGTTTGAGCAAAACGACAGTCGTATTTTCCCTTCGTTTTAAAGCATTGTTTATCCACATTTGTAATGGAATTATTTATAGAATACAAATTTATTTATATATCAGGCAACAACGTGATGTAATGATTTAACAAGGCAGCAAGACAAAAATGTAAAGATAATACGTTTTTGTTATTTTTGAACGTTTTAGCTGTTTCAAACTGCATTGCTATTCGCCCTAAATGAAGCTCGAACATAACGTGTCAGTTCAGGCTAGAACATCAATAACAATAACGTTATCTATTTACAAAAAGATAAATCTGAGCGTTATCACCTCTGAAGGATACAGATATGACGTAAGATTGGCCTTACAGTTAACGCCACGTGTTCCAGTCGACCACCTACACGTTTGATTGTAGTTTTGACTATGGGTACATTTCTATTATCCATTCTTGTACTTCTTTTCACATTATTTAAGCTAATATCGGGACAGTGTTTTGGTGATTCAGGCCCGTCTGGAGCATACGGGTGTGTTAAACTGTCTACGTATCATACATTTCCACAGTGGGCCACGTGCCTGACAAACGACTACATACGAGCCAGATCACGTGGTAGAGGAAAACATCACGAATGTGTCGATAGTCCCGACACCTATTGTTGGTACCAGTGTATGTGCGAGACGTATGACGAATGCGACGGCGCCGACGTTTATGGAGATTGTGTCTGTGATCCAACAAAACCGGATACAGCGACGTGGCCAAAGCCTTCTCTACCGTCCTGGTGTTTTAGTCCTGATGGCAAAACATGTTCCTGGTACGGTGACTGTCTCCGACAACTTTATCCATGTGCGGACACTGACGCAGAGCACGCCATAACCTACGCCGACGTGTTCTGTGAACTGTACTCGGTCCACCAACTATCATTTGCTATGTCAGGCCAACAATGGATAGATGGCGTAAGGACGTGTTTGCAGCTCGATCTCGTACCGATATTCCGTCCCTGGTCTAACGTAACGTGCGAAGGGATCGAAAAACAAGCGTTTGCATCTCACGCCAAGTGCTATGAGAGGCCAACTACACATGCCTCTTTTTGTTCTCTTAACTTGGGCGACCAGTTGAAGATATTTTGGACTATAAAGGGTGCATTTACCAATGCATTCGTTGAGCCAGTAAAAGATCTATGGGATGTATTGTCCGACTGCTTGAAACACAGAAAATATCGAGCCGATCCTGAGGATTACTATACCGCTTTGATACAAATATTTGTGAGGAAGCAGATGTTCGTAAATGACAACACCGACAGATATGCGGGTCAAATTATTGATCTTATTGCAAAGCAACAGAAATGGGAACAATCGGGTATCGCTTGGTTTGGTTATAAAGGAATGTTAAATAGAGCAACGGGCAATGAAGACAGCACAAATACTGTTAAACCAGTCGTCTTGGACAGCGTTCCCAAAGTTCGGGTTGACATTTTACTTGCCGTTAAACATGTTTTCGACCTCAATCATCAAAATTCCTTTTCAGTTAATATGACTGATATTGTCTTATCACTCGCACATTCGATGGAATGGGGAGTGATGTTGTTGGAACCAGATGTACCTGTGGAAGTCCTGTCTATGAATGTATGTGGCGATATCAATTGTAACTCTGCATTCCTTACAGTTACATCGCCGCTATATAATGATTATACATCAGTAAGTGCAGGAGACATGTTCAGGACGCGACCATGGTTAGAAGCAATAGTGGCAATATTCCATTTTTATTTAGGGAAGTACCAGTTTTGATTAGTCGAAAGTGAAACAAAATCGTAAGGAACATGAAGATTGCCATAACAGAATCGTCTGATGCGAAGTAAAATAGTACCTATCGATACATTGGCTGCGATCTTTGTTAACATTAGACGTAAGTAAAAAAATCATCAACATATTTTATGCATGTTGTCAGAATTAATCTGTGAATAAAAGATTCATTAAACTATATATAAATTGAATACTTCTGAAAAAATTCTCGAGTCCAAAATGTAACCAAAACACAGATGTTTTCATCATATCCGTTACACTCGTTTTGTTTACTTTAATATTACATTGTTATAGTGTGTGTAACACAAAGCTAAACCAAGACCTACCATCATGTTATAATCTAAAACTCTACTAACTTGTCTAGAAAAACACCATGTACAATTTCGGCTAACAAGCAGTATCACGTAAGACACTGACAGATTTAGAAACGGTTAACAACTACCCAGAGGAAAATAGAAAAGCATCATAATTCATTGCTATTACGAAAACTAGGAAGATATTCAGTAGAAAGATTTGTGTAGGTTTGGTTCCTTCTGATTTTGTCGGAAGGGATATAGATCGAAAGGGATTATGCTATTATCAACATTAAGAAGTTTTGAACATTCTGTGAAAGTTCACCAGTGGAATATCTCATCCAAAAGGTGAATGTCTAAATATAATAAAAAATATATGTAATAAATAAGGCTACCTGTCTTATGTGAGCTCTTAGTAGATAACAAATTAATAATACGACGTTAATCTATGGCACTATCGGTGTGAGCAAGTCTTATTTACCAGTGTCTTAAATGTACACATCGACACATCAGTCTGTACACATCGACACACCAGTCTGTACACATCGACACATCAGTCTGTTCACATCGACACATCAGTCTGTTCACATCGACACATCAGTCTGTTCACATCGACAAATCAGTCTGTACACATCGACCACACCAGTCTGTACACATCGACATACCAGTCTGTACACATCGACACATCAGTCTGGACACATCGACAAATCAGTCTGTACACATCGACCACACCAGTTTGTACACATCGACATACCAGTCTGTACACATCGACACATCAGACTGTACACATCGACAAATCAGTCTGTACACATCGACACATCAGGCTGTACACATCGACACAACAGTCTGTACACATCGTCACACCAGTCTGTACACATCGACAAATCAGTCTGCACACATCGACACATCAGTCTGTACACATCGACACAACAGTCTGTACACATCGTCACACCAGTCTGTACACATCGACAAATCAGTCTGAACACATCGACACACCAGTCTGTACACATCGACACACCAGTCTGTTCACATCGACACTTCAGTCTGTACACATCGACACATCGGTCTGTACACATCGACACATCAGGCTGTAAACATCGAAACATCATTCTGTACACCTCGACACATCAGTCTGTACACATTGACACATCAGTCTGTACACATCGACCCACCAGTCTGTACACGTCAGTCTGTACACATCGACACATCGGTCTGTACACATCGACACACCAGCCTGTACACATCGACACATCAGTATGTACACATCGACACATCAGTCTTTACACATCGACACACCAGTCTGTAGACATCGACACACTAGTCTGTACACATCGACTAGTCTGTACACATCGACACACTAGTCTGTACACATCGACTAGTCTGTACACATCGACACATCATTCTGTACACATCGACACACCAGGCTGTACACATCGACACACCAGCCTGTACACATCGACACATCAGTATGTACACATCGAAACACCAGTCTGTACACATCGACATATCAGTCTGTACACATCGACACAACAGCCTGTACACATCGACACATCAGTCTTTACACATCGACACACCAGTCTGTTCACATCGACACATCATTCTCTACACATCGACACATCAGTCTGTAGACATCGACACACCAGTCTGTACAACATCAGTCTGTACACATCGACACTACACATCGACAAATCAGTCTGAACACATCCACACACCAGTCTGTACACATCGACATATCAGTCTGTACACATCGACACACTAGTCTGTACACATCGACTAGTCTGTACACATCGACACACTAGTCTGTACACATCGACTAGTCTGTACACATCGACACACCATTCTGTACAAATCGACACACCAGTCTGTTCACATCGACACACCAGTCTGCTCACAACGACCCACCAGGTACACATCGACACATCAGTATGTTCACATCGACACATCAGTCTGTTCCCATCGACAAGTCTGTACACATCGACACACCAATCTGTACACATCGACACATCAGTATGTTCACATCGACACATCAGTCTGTTCACATCGACAGATCAGTCTGTACACATCGACACATCGGTCTGTACACATCGACACACCAGTCTGCACACATCGACACATCAGTCTGTACGCATCGACACACCAGTCTGTACACATCCACACCCCAGTCTGTACACATCGACACGTCAGTCTGTACACATCGACACGCCAGTCTGTTCACATCGACACATCAGGTCGGTACACATCGACACACCAGTCTGTACACTTCGACACATCAGTCTGTACACATCGTCACACCAGTCTGTACACATCGTCAAATCAGTCTGAACACATCGACACATCAGTCTGTACTCATTGACACAACAGTCTATACACATCGACACACCAGTCTGTAGACATCGACACACTAGTCTGTACACATCGACACACCAATCTGTACACATCGACACATCAGTTTGTACACATCGACACATTAGGCTATACACATCGACACATCAGTCTGTCCACATCGACACAACAGTCTGTACACATCGACTCACCAATCTGTACACATAGTCACATCAGTCTGTACACATCGACATACCAGTCTGTACACATCGACACATTAGTCTGTACACATCGACACATCAGACTGTACACATCGACACATTAGTCTGTACACATCGACACACCAGGCTGTACACATCGACACACCAGTCTGCACACATCGACACATCAGTCTGTAGACATCGACACACCAGTCTGTACACTTCGACACATCAGTCTGTACACATCCACACATCAGTCTGTACTCATCGACACGCCTGTCTGTTCACTTCGACACATCAGTCTGTTCACATAGTCTGTACACATCGACACATCACACATCGACACATCAGTCTGTAAGTCTGTACACATCGACACATCAGTACACATCAGTCTGTACACATCGATACACCAGTCTGTACACATCGACACTTCAGTCTGTACACATCGACACATCGGTCTGTACACATCGACACACCAGACTGTACACATCGACACTTCAGTCTGTACACATCGACCCATCAGTCTGTAAACATCGAAACATCATTCTGTACCCATCGACACATCAGTCTGTACCCATCGACCAAACCAGTCTGTAACCCTCGACCACACCAGTCTGTACACATCGCCACACCAGTCTGTACACATCGACGCTTCAGTCTGTACACATCGACACATCGGTCTGTACACATCGACACACCAGGCTGTACACATCGACACACCAGTCTGCACACATCGACACATCAGTCTGTAGACATCGACACAACAGTGTGTACACATCGTCACACCAGTCTGTACACATCGTCAAATCAGTCTGAACACATCGACACATCAGTCTGTAAACATCGAAACATCATTCTGTACACATCGACACATCAGTACACATCAGTCTGTACACATCGAGACACCAGTCTGTACACATCGACATATCAGTCTGTACACATCGACACACCGGTCTGTACACATCGACACACCAGACTGTACACATCGACACATCAGTCTGTACACATCGACACGCCTGTCTGTTCACATCGACACATCAGTCTGTTCACATCGACAAATCAGTCTGTACACATCGACACATTAGTCTGTACACATCGACACATCAGGCTGTACACATCGACACACCAGTCTGTACACATCGACACATCAGTCTGTTCACATCGAACCATCAGTCTGTTCACATCGACACATCAGTCTGTTCACATCGAACCATCAGTCTGTTCACATCGACACATCAGTCTGTACACATCGACACGCCTGTCTGTTCACATCGACACATCAGTCTTTTCACATCGACAAATCAGTCTGTACACATCGACACATCAGTCTGTACCCATCGACACATCAGTCTGTACACATCGACACATCAGTCTGTACACATCGACCAAACCAGTCTGTACACATCGCACATCAGTCTGTACACATCGACAAACCAGTCCGTTCACATCGACACACCAGTCTGTACACATCGACACACCAGTCTGGACACGTCGACACACCAGTCTGTACACATGGACACACCAGTCTGGACACATCGGCACACCAGTCTGTACACATCGACAAATCAGTCTGTAAACATCGACACACCAGTCTGAACACATCGACACACCAGTCTGTAAACATCGACACACCAGTCTGTACACGTCGACCCACCAGTCTGTACACATCGACACATAAGTCTGTACACATCGACACATCAATCTGTACACATCGACACATCAGTCTATACACATCGACACAACAGTCTGTACACATCGACACACCACTCTGTACACGTCGACACACCAGTCGGTACTCATCGACACACCAGTCTGTACACATCGACACACCAGTCTGTTCACATCGACACACCAGTCTGTTCACAACGACACACCAGTTTGTACACATCGACACATCAGTCTGTACACATCGACACACCAGTATGTACACATCGACACACCAGTCTGTACACATCGACACACCAGTCTGTACACATCGACACATCAGTCTGTACACATCGACACATCAGTCTGTTCACAACGACACACCAGTCTCAGTCTGTACACATCGACACATCAGTCTGTACACATCTACACATCAGTCTGTTCACATCGACACATCAGTCTGTACACATCGACACATCAGTCTGCCAAATTTTATTTAGATTAGTTTTGTGAAGTGAAAACTAGATATAACATTTTGCATTTTTTGAGTTTAGAAAAAGAATGTCATTTTTTTCTTGAAATTCTAAACTGACAAAATCAGCGTACTTAGTTGGGTTATTTTTATTTTTTTTCCTCAAACAAAATGATGATGTTTATTAAGGGAAATGACAAATCAAGGTATTATGATCATTATAATTGAATTAAAATTATTTAATTTACGTTAATAATAACTTGTAGATTACAAAAAGGATGACCAGATTTGAAATGTGCATCATATAATCTAATCCTGAAACGTCCCTCTTCTCGCTTTCACGGTGCAAACTTAGCGTTTGCCGATAATACTGCATCGACTGTCATTTCGCTGTGTTTCATTGTGACATAACATTCCTTAATGCTATCAGGTCTGAGACTGATAAAGCCATACTTCAAAAATATACAAACACGTAAGCCTGTAATCATTAGGAGGTCAAGGTCGACACGGAAGCAGTACTGACTTCTACCTTGTTGTACTTTGTATTGAGGGCAGTGTTTGCAATAACACCCTGTACAAGGACACATCAACATAAATAGATAAGGTAGCACGTCAAACATAAGGTGTAATCGTATCCTATAAGTTCCCGATGATGACTGCATGTGTCCTTGTATCTGGATTTTAATCTGGTACGGTTTACTGAATACTGGTTTAAATATCAATAGAAGCCAAAGGTCCTTTTCGTTGGACTCTGTAATTTGAAATACTTCAGTCACGACTTTTTTCGTCCGTTTGACCTTTAATACCACTTATGAGTCTTAAATGGATAAAATGCCATATCGTGCAGCAAAATGTCTACTTGTGTAGGCTCTCTAGATCTACAGACAGAGAATACCGAATTGCCAACAAAATAGGTTGTTTAACACACAGTCGATGAAACAATGGCAAAATATGTACAAAGGAAATTGCAAAGAGAATAAGGCCAGGTGTTCCGGAAAGGTACATGTGTTCTGCTTCATCGGCGCACCCGCCATGTAGAGGTTAAATTCAGGTAAGTTCACATTAACAGATAATGTGGAACGCATACAAAAATTACTCATTAACTCTTAAGGAAAATAAACAAGTACTTAATCAACGTATCAAGAAAACTGCGTTGTGAAGATCTCAATCGTTTTCTCACTAGCAAAATAGGTTTTCTAGATAGTTCATTGTAATATACCGAAAGGATAAAGAAACGCAGGGTAACAAAATATGCAACGATTATTTAATTGCTTGGTCTTGAATTATGAAAATGGTCAGATGAGTATCTTGGTTACTGTGCACTCAAACCGGTGTCTAAAACCTTAACTAAATCGTGCAATGTACCGTGCCACATAGTGAAAGTATTAAGATGCAAAAACACGTGCAGAATAATGATGACAAGCTCGTCAACATATCTTGTCATACCATTTAATACTCTTGAGGTAAACACATCTTAATTGTCATACCACTTGATAGGCTTGAGGTAGACACATCTTGTCATACCACTTGATACGCTTGAGGTAGACACATATTGTCATACCACTTGATACGCTTGAGGTAGACACATCTTGTCATACCACTTGATACGCTTGAGGTAGACACATCTTGTCATACCACTTGATACGCTTGAGGTATACAGATCACTTTCTGCTATTTAATGTCAATTTAGGCAATCATAATCGGCACATTCAGCCCAAAACTGTAAGGAACAAATTGCGCGAGGTTGGTCTACGAGCTCGTCGTCCTTACGTTGGCCTGCCTCTCACTCGTGCACGTCTCGCGTTGTGTGGCTTGGTTGGTTTTTGCATGATAATGCCCGGCCCGATGCAGACAGAGTTTGTCTAGACTTTCTCGCAAACCAATCGAACATATTTGTGGGACGAACTTGACAGGAGGGTAGGGGGCCTCGGAAATCCCACTACTCTCGACCAACTAAGGACTGCCTTGTTGGAAGATTATAACGATATCACCATGAGAAGGCTATACACTGATAAACTCCATCGCAAGATAATCAGGGCTGTGAAAGATGCTCGAGGGGGGCATACGAGATACTGACAAGTCAGTCGATTTCATTTTGCGATATTCGGGGGTACCGTCAAAAGTGCTTCAATTACTCATGAATTATCGGTCAAAACTAATTAAATTTTGGTAATATGATTGTTATAGAAGTTTTATTATACTTATATAAAAATATTGCATATAACATTCAATTACAAAACATTAAATAATCTTTATCATTTCAGTATATATACACATGTCTGTATATATTACAAATGTACGTTGTATCTTAAGTATGTGGACATTTGCTATCTAAGTGTCAATACCTCTAACGGTATGATACCTTTAAGTGTTTACGTAGATGTTCCCCAATACGTGAGTGTTGTTTTCCTTGTTATCATGTTATACTGACATTATAAACAACGGACACTAGTGCTGAACCTTCTTTCTATCAGATCCATCTTGCCATATGTCCGCATAACCACCTCTGTTGTCGTAAATGATACAAATATCAGAAGTCGGGGTTGAGTTCAGAGGACACAGTAGCTATCATGAATTCCCAACGGTGAGAAAATAAAGAGTGTACATCTGCCTGTGCTCATTAATACTCCCGTGCAGTTTCAATAGAATCTGACTTGTAGAAAATGGTCAGCGGTGGAGTTTTGGGGACTTAATGACCAACATTATATTTGTCTGGGATAATGTGCAAATACAAATTAAAGTGAAAGGAATATTATATTTACAATGTTATTATGCATGCAATTACTTAACTTTTATTGGTACGAGATATCAAGCACACACACACGCACACAAAACCAAAAATTAAGAAAAAAATATTAAAAAATAAGAGAAACACACAAACAATATTATAATTTACATTAATCGTAAAACATGTTTTTTAAGCCTACATGTGAAGAGTGAACAGCAGGATTTAGTGTTACCTTTCCGTGTTCTCCAATATAACAAGTACGCCGAGCACTAGTCTAAATTCTTTTAACTAATCTACCCCTCACGTGTAGGACAACGTTTTATGGGATCATTGATATTCCTTCCCAATTTGACGTTGCATACATTTACTTCACTTCCCGAGGCGTAACGGGAAACAAACCGATATCTTTTTACAAAGGAAAAATTGAAGCGCATCCTCACTCTATATATGGTAGGATTATGCGTATGACGTCTGCGAGTAATCTGACGTTTTGAAAAAAAATTCTTTATTCAACTGTATAGTAGTTGTCTGTTGGAAAGTACTAAAAGAATTCAGCGAGATCTATAGACTTTGTGCTATTTCTTGGAACAGTCAGTTAAATATTCATTGAATAGCCATGAAATAGCCAGTCAGAATGAAAATAAACTATACATAGAAAGGTCAGTGAATATGTATACAGCGATAAGCTTCAACAGCCATGTACGTCATCAGTATTATACAAATGTACTCTATATGTATTGCGCGCTGTTCTTATCTGGACACACATTTAACCCAGATAGCCCTGTCAGTGCCCTCACCTTCGCCTATTATGGAATATATTCGAATAATCATACTCCTTGTGCTATGCATGTCTTTGGACATCATTTCGTGTAAACATGTTGACAAGAATGGTTCCTCGACAAGGTTACCTCTTTGGTGCTACAACCCTGATGGCACGAAGTGTTCCTGGTACAGGCAATGTCTGGAGAAACGATATCCGTGTGAACAAACAGGTTCTGCCTATGCCATAACGTACGCGGAAAAGTTCTGCGACCTGTATGCTAAAAATGTCCACATGTTTTCTACATATGGTCGACAATGGATAGCCGCGTCAAAGAAGTGTCTGCAGGTTGTTCTGGCTCCTGTCCTGAGTCCGGAGGTCAATATCTCGTGTTCTGATATAAAGAGTATGGCGTTCGCTTCTCATCCTAAATGTTACTCCAATCCGTCTGAGGGCTTCTCATTCTGTTCTCTGAGCCTGAGGGATAAGTTGGAAGTATTTTGGACGATCAAGGAAGCGTTGCTTAGTGCGTTCGAGGAAACCGTTAAGGCTGCCTGGGCTACGGTATTGGATTGTCTTAAAGTGGGAACCGACTAACACAGGTTTTGCCTGTTGTCAGATATATTTGTTTTGTAACAATTAAATTAAATTAATTAAAATTCTTCAAATTGTTTGATTTAGATAACAACAACATCTCGCTTCCGATGTGAAAATCGGCACCATGCTTGAATTTTAAATAACATTGCTTATTTTTTATATGTTTTATTAATATCTAGAATAACAAATATAATTTGCTTGCTGTAGTCTATAAAATACAAGGTTTGACTGTTGAGAGAAAGACAGAGAGATGGTGACAAGTATAGTCCTGTAGCTAGTATTAATTTACTAATTCCTTATGTTTGATATGTTCAGATGGACAAGGTGTTTTACTTTGAGATTTATATTTATTTATTAAAAGATATTTTTAACGTTTCTTTTTCCGTATGATTAATTGAAACGATTAATGCAAGTACAATAAGTTAATTCCATATGTATATATATAAAAATAAGAACATTTAAAAATCACAAGGAACCTGATTCTCAGTGCCTTTTGCGTTTCCCAGGTCTTTATAAGATGTTTTTCACGTCACACGAACTTCAATCTGATTTTGTAGTTCATTAATACAGATATGGAAGAAAAAACATTCATGTATAAACCTTCTCAAAGACTATCTACTCTGTTTTACTGTCTATGTACAGTCCATTCATGGCAGTCCGTTCTTGTACAGTTTTTCCTATATTCCTCCTTATCTCTTACACAAGGAAATATATTAAAATTGTTTGTGAATCAATGTTTCTGGAATCATCTAAAAACTGTAAATATATCAGCTGTCTAGGCTAACAGGTGTCCGTTCTACTGGGGAAATACAGAAATATGACTGTATGACTGTGTGAATGTATGACTATATGACTGTGTGACTGTATGACTGTGTGACTGTGTGAGTGTATGACTGTGTGACTGGGTGGCTGTATAACTGTGTGCCTGTATGACTGTATGCCTGTGTGAATGTATGACTGGGTGACTGTGTGACTTTCTGACTATGTGATTGTATGGCTGTGTGATTGTAAGACTGTGTGACTGTGCGACTGTATGACTGTAGGACTGTGTGACTGTGCGACTGTATAACTGTGTGCCTGTATGACTGTATGAATGTGTGAATGTATGAGTATATGACTGTGTGATTGTATTACTGTATGACTGTACGACTGTATGACTGTGCGATTGAATGACTGTGTGACTGGATGGCTGTATAACTGTGTGCCTGTATGACTGTGTGCCTGTATGACTGTGTGGGAAATACAGAAATATGACTGTATGACTATATGACTGTATGACTTTGTGATTGAATGACTGTGTGACTGTACGACTGTGGGACTGTGACTGTGTGACTGTATTACTGTATGACTGTGTAACTGTGTGACTGTGCGACTGTATAACTGTGCGACTGTGTGACTGTAGGATTTTTGGACTGCATGACTGTGTGACTGAATGACTGTGTGACTGTTTGACTGTTTCACTGTGTGACTGTATAACTGTGTGCCTGTATGACTGTGTGGGAAATACAGAAATATGACTGTATGACTATGTGCCTGTGTGACTGTGTGCCTGTATGACTATGTGACTGCGTGACTGTATGACTGTCTGACTGTGTGATTGTGGGACTATGACTGTGAGACTATGACTGTGTGACTATATGAATGTGTGACTGTATGACTTGGTGACTGTATGACTGAGTGACTGTATGGCTGTGTGACTGTATGACTGTCTGACTGTGTGATTGTGTGACTGTATGAATGTGTGAATGTATGAGTATATGACTGTGTGATTGAATGACTGTGTGACTGAATGACTGTGTGACTGTGGGACTGTGTGACTTTATGACTGTATGACTATATGACTGTATGACTTTGTGACTGTGTAACTTTATGACTATGTGATTGTATGGCTGTGTGATTGTAAGACTGTGTGACTGGGAGACTGTATGACTGTGCGATTGAATGACTGTGTGACTGGGAGACTGTATGACTGTGCGACTGTATAACTGTGTGACTGGGTGACTGTGTGACTGAATGACTGTGTGACTGTATGAATGTGTGACTGTATGAATGTGTGAATGTATGAGTATATGACTGTGTGACTGTGGGACTGTGTGACTGTTTGACTGTGTGACTGTGTGACTCTATGACTGTGTGACTCTATGACTGTGTGACTCTATGCCTGTGTGATTGTATGCCTGTATGACTATGTGCCTGTGTGACTGTATGGCTTTATGACTGTGTGATTGTCCGTCTGTGTGACTGTATGACTGGGTGACTGTATGACTGGATAACTGTGTGACTGTATTACTGTATGACTGTACGAGTGTGTGACTGTGGGACTGTGGGACTATGAGTGTGTGAGTGTATGACTGTGTGACGGTATGACTGTATAACTGTATGACTGTGTTACTGTATGACTATGTGCCTGTGTGACTGTGTGTCTGTATGACTGTATCACCGTGTGACTGTATGACTGAGTGACTGTGTGACTGGGAGACTGTATGACTGTGTAACTGTGTGACTGTGTGACCGTATGCCTGTGTGATTGTATGCCTGTATGACTATGTGCCTGTGTGACTGTGTGTCTGTATGACTGTGTGGGAAATACAGAAATATGACTGTATGACTGAGGGACTGTATGGCTGTGTGACTTTATGACTGTATGACTGTGCGACTGTATGACTGTATAACTTTGTGACTGTGTGACTGTATGACTGTATCACTGTGTGACTGTATGACTGTATGACTGTACGACTGTGTGACTGTGGGACTATGACTGTGTGACTATGACTGTGTGATTGTATGACTGTATGACTGTGTGAATGTATGACTGTGTGACTGTGTGACTGTGTGACTGTATGACTGTGTGACTGTATGACTGTATGACTGTATGACTGTGTGACTGTATGACTGTGTGACTGTATGACTGTATGACTGTGGGACTGTGTGACTGTATGACTGTGGGACTATGACTGTGTGACTATGACTGTGTGATTGTATGACTGAGTGACTGTGTGACTGTGTGACTGTATGACTGTATCACTGTGTGACTGTATGACTGTGTGACTGTATAACTGTGTGACTGTGTGACTTTATGACTGTGTGATTGTATGACTGTATGACTGTGGGACTATGACTGTGTGATTATGACTGTGTGATTGTATGACTGTATGACTGTGTGAATGTATGACTGTGTGACTGTGTGACTGTATGACTGTGTGACTGTATGACTGTATGACTGTGTGACTGTGTGACTGTATGACTGTACGACTGTGTGACTGTATGACTGTATGACTGTGTGACTGTGTGACTGTATGACTGTATGACTGTACGACTGTGTGACTGTATGACTGTATGACTGTATGACTGTGTGACTATGACTGTATGACTGTGTGATTGTATGACTGTGTGACTGTATGACTGTGTGACTGTATGACTGTACGACTGTGTGATTGTATGACTGTGTTACTGTATGACTGTGTGACTGTGTGACTGTATGACTGTGTGACTGTATGACTGTGTGACTGTATGACTGTATGACTGTGTGACTGTATGACTGTATGACTGTGTGATTGTATGACTGTATGACTATATGACTGTGTGACTGTATGACTATATGACTGTGTGATTGTATGACTGTGTGACTGTATGACTGTGTGACTGTGTGACTGTATGACTGTGTGACTGTATGACTGTGTGACTGTATGACTGTATGACTGTGTGACTGTATGACTGTATGACTGTGTGATTGTATGACTGTATGACTATATGACTGTGTGACTGTATGACTATATGACTGTGTGATTGTATGACTGTGTGACTGTATGACTGTGTGACTGTGTGACTGTGTGACTGTATGACTGTGTGATTGTATGACTGTGTGACTGTATGATTGTATGACTGTATGACTGTGTGATTGTATGACTGTATGACTATATGACTATATGACCGTGTGACTGTATGACTATATGACTGTGTGATTGTATAACTGTGTGACTGTATGACTGTGTGACTGTATGACTGTGTGACTGTATGACTGTGTGACTATGATTGTGTGATTGTGTGACTGTATGACTGTATGACTGTGTGACTATATGATTTGTATGACTGTATGACTGTATGACTGTATGACTGTGTGACTATGACTGTGCGACTGTATGACTGTGTGATTGTATGACTGTATGACTGTATGACTGTATGACTGTGTGACTGTGTGACTGTGTGACTATGACTGTGCGACTGTATAACTGTGTGATTGTATGACTGTATGACTGTATGACTGTGTGACTGTGTGACTGTATGACTTTATGACTTTGATTGTATGACTATATGACTGTATGAATGTGTGACTGTATGACTGTGTGACTGTGTGACTGTATGACTGTGTGATTGTGTGACTGTATGACTGTGTGACTGTATGACTGTGTGACTGTATGACTGTGTGACTGTGTGACTGTGTGACTGTATGACTGTGTGACTGTATGACTGTGTGACTATGACTGTGCGACTGTATGACTGTGTGATTGTATGAATGTATGACTGTGTGATTGTATGACTGTATGACTGTGTGACTGTGTGATTGTATGACTGTATGACTGTGTGACTGTGTGACTGTGTGACTGTATGACTGTGTGACTGTATGACTGTGTGACTGTATGACTGTGTGACTGTATGACTGTGTGACTGTATGACTGTATGACCTGATACTAGGACAATAGGACAACCTGATACTAGAACAACCTGGTACTAGGACCACGTGATACTAGGACAACCTGCTACTAGGACAACCTGATACTAGGACAACTTGATACTAGAACCATATGATACTAGGACAACCTGATACTAGGACAACCTGATACTAGGACAACTTGATACTAGAACGTATGACTGTATCACTGTGTGACTGTATGACTGTGTGACTGTGTGACTGTGTGACTGTATATCTGTGTGACTGTATGACTGTGTGACTATGACTGTGCGACTGTATGACTGTGTGATTGTATGAATGTATGACTGTGTGATTGTATGACTGTATGACTGTGTGACTGTGTGATTGTATGACTGTATGACTGTGTGACTGTGTGACTGTGTGACTGTATGACTGTGTGACTGTATGACTGTGTGACTGTATGACTGTATGACCTGATACTAGGACAATAGGACAACCTGATACTAGAACAACCTGGTACTAGGACCACGTGATACTAGGACAACCTGCTACTAGGACAACCTGATACTAGGACAACTTGATACTAGAACAACCTGATACTAGGACAACCTGATATTAGGACAACCTGATACCAGGACAAAATGATACTAGAACCACATGATACTAGGACCACCTGCTACTAGGACAACCTAATACTAGGACAACCTGATACTATGACAACCTGATACCAGGACAACTTGATACTAGAACCACATGATACTAGGACCACCTACTACTAGGACAACCTGATACTAGGACAACTTGATACTAGAACCACATGAGACTAGGACCACCTGATACTAGGACAACCTGATACTAGGACAACCTGTTACTAGGACAACCTGATACTATGACAACCTGATACCAGGACAACTTGATACTAGAACCACATGATACTAGGACCACCTACTACTAGGACAACCTGATACTAGGACAACTTGATACTAGAACCACATGATACTAGGACAACCTGATACTAGGATAACCCGATACTAGCACAACCTGATACTAGGACCACCTGCTACTAGGACAACTTGATACTAGGACAACCTGATACCAGGACAACTTGATACTAGGACCACCTGATACTAGGAAAACCTGATACTAGCACAGATATATTGAATACAACAAATAAAAAAGAAAATCTAATAGCAGCTAAGGCCATAGCGTTATCGTTTATCGATGATAAATACTAAAATCATACGAAATATAATTTACGGACGGGTCTAAGAACCCTGACAATAATAGAGTAGGACTAGTGATTTATTCAGAAGAATATAGCGATCGCGGTAAGACTAATAACAGATAACTGTTCTGTACATGTTTATATACAAGTGAATTAATAGCCATAGGTTTAGCACTTAGAATTATTGACGGGTCTAAGAACCCTGAAAATAATAGAGTGGAACTAGGGATTTATCACAAGAAAATAATATAGCGATCGCGGTATATGCCTAATACTCACGGACAAATTATCCCCACAACAATCTTTAGAAGAAAAAAAACAGTACAAGAAAAACCGAACTTAACTCTATTATAACCTCGGTATAAACACTCAAAACCCAAGGAATATCCGTTATTTGAACATGCACCAGCTCGTGTAGACATTTCAGGAAATGAAAAAGCCGATAAATGAGCCAAAAAGGCACTAAAACATAAAACAATTCAGTGCAAAGTTAGTCTATTAAAGAAGAAACATACTCTCTAATTAACAAATCCATAGATAAAAAATGGATAAAAACATGAAGCGAAGAAGGGAAAAATAATGTAATACGGAAAATATTAAAAGAAACAATTAAAAAACTAAATGATATGGCCATAGCAAGCTTGCAGATGAGCTACAACCAAACTTAAGGGGCTATTTAGTCAAGTGACAACCTGAAAATTGAGTCGATACTGAAAATATTTATCTCCTAACGGACGTTTTCGTAGTTGATCATGACCTGACCTCACGCCAACGTCCAGTGTGGTCAGTTTCATCTTTTGGGAAAGCCTGTGATAAAAATAGTTACGACAGAAATAGCGCAATATCCGGGCCTTTCAGTGAGAAGTAAACATGTACAGCACTACGCTGTCGACCGACAACACAGTACCAGTTACGAGACTGAGGTCACACATAATGCATTCTTGAATTTATAAGTATAAGTATCATGATATATACCTCTAATCAGATATTTCTGTTCATATTTGGATTTGAATTAAAACGAACAGGTTTAATTAGAGCATGCACGCACTGAGAGGGTGCCGCAGGGAGAATTTCAAACCGCAGAAAGTACGATATCAATATAGATCACTCGATCATTTATAACGATGTTTGAGATAAAGATGATGTTGGAAGATGATTTTGATTCAGAATAAATGCATGTACTTGTATTCCAGAGAGTCTAGGTGAATAAAGCGAGAAGTTACCTTCTTTCCTCAGCTGGAATGAAATTTGTGTTAGCTAGAAATACGGCTGTACAGTTAAGGATTTCCCCATTAATGATTAAAAACGCCAAGAAAACATTGTCACTTGTGAACTTCTCGACATGAATCGTTCATAAGGAGTATCAAACTATAGAATCATGAAGAATTTTGTGACAACATCATAAAAAACTTACTTCACTTAATTGTCCCAAAGTGATTTGATTGATTTTTTTTTACCTAACTGTCCACACTGTAACGCAAACGAAAGAATAGAACATGTTTTTTTGCGATTGTGATAGTGCCAATAGAACATGGTTTTTTGTGTTTGTGATAGTGCCAAAAAACATGTGTTTTGTGTTTGTGATAGTGCCAACAAACATGTGTTTTGTGTTTGTGATAGTGCCAAAAAACTTGTGTTTTGTGTTTGTGATAGTGCCAACAAACATGTGTTTTGTGTTTGTGATAGTGCCAATAGAACATGTTTTTTGTGTTTGTGATAGTGCCAATAGAACATGTTTTTTGTGTTTGTGATAGTGCCAACACACATGTTTTTTGTGTTTGTGATAGTGCGCCAATAGAACATGTTTTTTGTGTTTGTGATAGTGCCAATAGAACATGTTTGTTGTGTTTGTGATAGTGCCAATAGAACATGTTTTTTTGTGTTTGTGATAGTGCCAACAAACATGTTTTTTGTGTTTGTGATAGTGCCAACAAACATGTTTTTTGTGTTTGTGATAGTGCCAACAAACATGTTTTTTGTGTTTGTGATAGTGCCAACAAACATGTGTTTTGTGTTTGTGATAGTGCCAACAAACATGTGTTTTGTGTTTGTGATAGTGCCAACAAACATGT
>NW_018405088.1:54992-100176 GCF_002113885.1 Mizuhopecten yessoensis
GTTTTTTGTGTTTGTGATAGTGCCAATAGAACATGTTTTTTGTGTTTGTGATAGTGCCAATAGAACATGTTTTTTATGTTTGTGATAGTGCCAATAGAACATGTTTGTTGTGTTTGTGATAGTCTCAATAGAACATGTTTTTTGTGTTTGTGATAGTGCCCATAGAACATGTGTTTTGTGTTTGTGATAGTGCCAATAGAACATATTTTTTGTGTTTGTGATAGTGCCAATAGAACATTTTTGTTGTGTTTGTGATAGTGCCAATAGAACATTTTTTTTGTGTTTGTGATAGTGCCAATAGAACATTTTTTTTGTGTTTGTGATAGTGCCAATAGAACATGTTTTTTATGTTTGTGATAGTGCCAATAGAACATTTTTGTTGTGTTTGTGATAGTGCCAATAGAACATTTTTGTTGTGTTTGTGATAGTGCCAATAGAACATGTTTTTTGTGTTTGTGATAGTGCCAACAAACATGTTTTTTGTGTTTGTGATAGTGCCAAAAAACATGTTCTATTGCTTCGTTTGCGTTACAATTTGGACAGTTAGGTGATATATTTTTAATCAAAATACTTATATTGTCGTTAAGTTTGTTAGTGTTACAAGAAAGACTTAGGAAAGGAACTAAATGAAAAGAAAAAATCAAATATTTGAACTGAACAGAATTTAGAAGCGAGCACGGGATTCCATTGGTCAAAGGGAAATAACTCTAATAGAAAAAAGTTTTACCTAAAAACTTTCGCAATAAGCCAGCAGAATTCAATGAAAGTTTCACATAACATAATGGTTATGTCACTATGCAGAGGTGATTTTATGAAAATCTAATCATTCCGATAATTGGGATTTTTTTTTTAAATACCGAAAAAATGAATGTTTGTCAAATTCAACACGCTCAAATCATGAACACTTTGGACATCATTCCATAGCCCGCCTACGCATGGTGTATATTTACATGTCAGGTACATATGTAACCATAGGCTATCACATGGTGTATTTACATGTCAGGTACATATGTATCCATAGGCTATCACATGGTGTATATTTACATGTCAGGTACATAAGTAACCATAGGCTATCACATGGTGTATTTACATGCCAGGTACATAGGTAGCCATGGGCTATCACATGGTGTATTTACATGTCAGGTACATAGGTAACCATAGGCTAGCACATGGTGTATTTACATGTCAGGTACATAAGTAACCATGGGCTATCATATGGTGTATTTACATGTCAGGTACATAGGTAACCATAGGCTATCACATGGTGTATTTACATGTCAGGTACATAGGTATACATGTCAGGTACATAGGTAACCATAGGCTATCGCATGGTATGCCGTTATCACGTGTACGCACATGCACTTACACTTTATAGGGATCTTGATATTTTACAAACCACTATTGTCACAGAGTTATTGTTATTGCATTTGTGATTTATCTGACAGAGGGTAACTCGCTCGACAACAAAAGTCGTAGCGACCAAGAGCTTGTGAACTACTGTTAGCACGTGGTACGTACAGGTGCGGTTGGTAAACAAAACACATCAGTCTGAATTCCATGCGCCTCATATAAGACCTTTTTGAAGTCGTCTGATTTGATGTCAGTGTCTACCCATGAGTTAATTAATGTCTTTGTATCATAAGCTTTATGTCTGAAGTACGTGACATATATCATCGTCACGCACGTGTACTATTGTTTATTACCCGGTGTTACTATAATTTACACTACGGTAATGGAATGCCCGATACGCAATACGGAAATGACGAAACGAAAATACGACAAGAATAAAATGTGTATTACGAAGGGTGGGAAGTCCTTTACACCTTTGTTTTATGCCTATTCCAATTAGTTTTATTGTTAACAGATTCGTATATCTTTAATAATCCTTTATCACAGGAAATAGAAATAAATAAACAAATGATTAGTTTAGTTTAAACATATTTTATTGTACAAATATACAAATGGATCGGACAACAAGTTATTACAACAAAATTAGTGTACAGCTGTATGTGCTTTTGGGGAAAGGGAAAAAGATAGGGTGGAGAAAGAAAGGTGGGGTGGGAGGGGTGTGGGTGATGGAGGGGAGGGGTGTTACCTAGAAAAGTAAACGTGTAAAAAACTGAGAAATCGATCCGCATTTGAATAAATTATAAACTATGGGACATTTAAATAATGCAGACCAATTTATTTCTAGCTTTTCATTAAAGTATTTTTTACCATGCATTTTTACTTTGCACTACCACATTATGATAGAGACTGTGACATTACGCTGAATGACAGACATGTCATATATATTCCATAGTGATTTCAAAGGCTCCCAGACTAACAATAATGTATCGTTTTCATTGGTTGTGATTCGCAGTCTCTCGGGTTCATGAACTCGTGACGTCAGAGTCCTTTGCGCTTTGGACAGTAATGGCGAACCCCATATGGATGTGAAGAACGGGGCCCTAACATGTCGTGCGAAGGGGGACTGGTTGGGCAAAAACATGGCGGCCCCCATGGAATACCACATGAAAGTCGGCTGGATGTAAACATTGGATTAGGTGATACTTTTAGAGAGAAAAATGAAGGTTTGAGTACAATCCAGCCTACGGAAGATGGTCAGATCATTCAAGATGGCGTCGGAATCGACGGGAAAAATGTCGCCGAAGATAACTTACATTTTTTGTCGGCCGATGATGACTTGGATAGTTACGAGAGAGCAGTCGTCGAAAATAATGCCGAATGGTTGAAATCGCGTTGTAGAAATTTAGAAACGGTTGACTTCGACATTACTAGTAGTAATCAGGATGACGGTAGCGTCGGGGACTTTTTTGACAGCGACGCGCTGCCTGACGATGGAGCAATGTCGTTGCCCGAAACTGACAGTGCGGCCATTCCCCTCTCAGATGGAGACCTCAACTTTACACGCCAGCTTTGCGAGGGACAGGCGAACGGTTTGACCGTTCCCGCCATATGTGTGTCGAATGTCAGCATACTTCAGACACAGCACCGAGATGCACTTGATGAACTCACAAACCCAATTAGCCTCGACATGAGGTCAGAGGGCAAACAGCTTCACGTGCAGAATCTTGGGTTACAATTAGACTCTGACAGAAACAATACTTTGATGACTCCTCAGGAACTAGAAAGCATGCCTGATAGGGGTATAGAATTTGAGGAGTCAGTTGGACCTAAGAGCGATGCTATTCAAGTGGTTCATATTGAAAATGGTTCAACTTTAAAAGACATTGGAAGTGAATTTGGAAAGTGCCAGTTAACATTGCCATCTACTTTAGATGGAAAAGCTAAGTTAATTGACACTTCTCTTTTGAATAGAGCTGATATTGATACCTCAAATCAAAGTGTGTCTGTTGTGCAGAAGTCGGGCGAAGCTGAGACATCTATGTCACAGCAAATTGTAACACCTGCTGAGGCATTTGTTCCATCAGAGGGTAACCTAAAACTTGCTACAATATCTATTTCCACCGACAAACTGTCCAATTCGACCCAAATTCTAGTCAACACAAACCAAGGCCAACAGCTTTATCACATAAACACTGCAGACCTGACACAAGCTACAAATGCGTTGGAGCCACTTTCACGGCCAAATGCACTTCAGCATGTGGTTGCAGACCCTGCACAAATGAAAGCTGCCCAGCAGATGGACACTGACGTTGTTGCACCAGTTCAAACAGGTTGTTACAACACTTTAAAGCTAAAACAGAACTGTGTTTAAACACATGCATACAATATTTAGAGATCTACGCAATTAATTCACAACCCTGATATAAACTTTTAATGTATCATTTCAGTTTGTTAAAGTATACATATTAGAAAAGATATTTTTAAAGTTGATGTTAAATTTCTTGCAATTGCACAATACATTCACATGATCTGTCATAGTTCAAACTTGTCATTACATGGTGAAGTGTTGTAGACTGTTGGAAAGCACAGTTTTGACTATGCCTGCAGTTTGAGGTTAATTTCATCAAAGCTAATAAAAGGTCTTATAAATATATATTTTGATATCAGTGCAGCCAAAGGGAAGATTTATGTTGTCTTTATTTAAAAAACAAAACTTGCATCATATCATGTTTGTGTGACAAGCTTGTTCGAATTTCCACAAGCAGGAAGACCCAGGGACCAGCAATTCATCAATAGTAAAACCAAATGGGGAGAACTTAGCCCAGAGAGAGCCTATTCGATTTATGTATATTTTAAAATTGAATTTCCTAACTTTGAGATTGATGCTGACATACAGATATATCTTTCCATTTCAGGTTATTTGATCCTGCCTACATCTGACTATGAAAAGTTGAACTTACAGAATGGGATCCTCATGTCATCACCGCTAGGAACAATCAGTGGCAATGTCATCCAGCACGCTCCACAGATTCATCTGCAGCAGGTATATACACCGATCCTGACCCAGGCCATCAGACTGAGGTATATACAACGATCCTGGCCCAGGCCATCAGACTGAGGTATATACACCGATCCTGACCCAGGCCATCAGACTGAGGTATATACACCGATACTGGGCCAGGCCATCAGACTGAGGTATATACACCGATCCTGACCCAGGCCATCAGACTGAGGTATATACACCGATTCTGGTATAGGCCATCAGACTGAGGAATATACACCGATCTTGGCCCAGGCCATCAGACTGAGGAATATACACCGATCCTGGCCCAGGCCATCAGACTGAGGTATATACACCGATACTGGTCCAGGCCATCAGACTGAGGTATATACACCGATCCTGGTATAGGCCATCAGACTGAGGAATATACACCGATCTTGGCCCAGGCCATCAGACTGAGGTATATACACCGATCCTGGCCAAGGCCGTCAGACTGAGGTATATACACCGATCTTGGCCCAGGCCATCAGACTGAGGTATATACACCGATCCTGGCCCAGGCCGTCAGACTGGGTAAATACACCGATCCTGGTCTAGGCCATCAGACTGAGGTATATACACCGATTCTTGGCCCAGGCCATCAGACTGAGGTATATACACCGATCCTGGCCCAGGCCATCAGACTGATGTATATACACCGATCCTGGTCCAGGCCATCAGACTGAGGTATATACACCGATCCTGGCCCAGGCCATCAGACTGAGGTATATACGCCGATTCCTGGCCCAGGCCATCAGACTGAGGTATATACACCGATCCTGGCCCATGCCATCAGACTGAGTTATATACACCGATCCTGGTCCAGGCCATCAGACTGAGGTATATACACCTATCCTGGCCCAGGCCATCAGACTGAGGTATATACACCTATCATGGCCCAGGCCATCAGACTGAGGTATATACACCGATCCTGGTCTAGGCCATCAGACTGAGGTATATACACCGATCCTGGTCTAGGCCATCAGACTGAGGTATATACACCGATCCTGGTCCAGGCCATCAGACTGATGTATATACACCGATCCTGGCCCAGGCCATCAGACTGATGCCCCACTAGACAGGCTTATACAACATCAATAAATAAACTCAGATTTCTATGACTCGATGGACTTGTAAAATTTGTAATCATAGATTATCAGACATTGGACAGACAGTTTTTATAAGATCTTTTAATTTTTCAATAAAATTGCAAAGAGGTTGTGCCAAATTTATGGGCAAGATTTATAAGGGTTGTGGCAAATTTTCTGTACTTTAAAAAGAAATCACAAATGATTTCAGGGGCAGGGATGTAAAATCCTTAACTAATCATTACTTGGAAGGTTTGTGTAAATCTCATGGATAATTATGTAAAATGTCGGCAAATAGACAGGTGTGTGCAGAAATGTGCTCGCGTGTAAGCGTTTGCTGCTGGTAATTAAAAGAAAATCAAAAACATTTTACAATATATGCACAATCTATGAAGCTACTTTATTTCTCCTTTATCACACTGAAAACTGATTACACTCATTATGGAAATCACATTTAATGATAATAAGAGTGAAAAAGTGGGGCAAGTAGATTTTTGGTGTCTACTTGTGTCGGGCAAGTAACTTAAAAATTGTTTTGACACCCCTGGATTTTCATTGAATTTGTAGCTACCAGATGTCAATATGGGGTCAATGGCAGGTCAAGGAGCACCCAGGAAGTACTATATGTGTGGGGAAAGGGGCTGCGAAAAGATCTTCAAAAAACTGTCCAAGTTCCGAGTCCATCAAATGAGACATACTGGAGAAAGGCCGTTTAAGGTAAATCACATAGAACTTTCAAGGTGTCGTGGTGTTATTGGTCCATGCTACAGTGTTTGAAAGTAACAGTGGCCTGTGGGCATTCAAAATATGGTCTCTTAGTCTATGGAAAGTTAAAATGTGCCAGCTTGTTTATCTAATATCACAGTCCTGCATGCATTTACCAGTCATTAGTTGTTTTTGTGTGGACTATCTTGGTCATTGATTCATCAAACACTTTGCCCATTAATCCTGACGACAGGCTAGCACTGTTTATTCTCTTGTTCAGCTGTCCTCATAGTTCTTTTGAGGAGTTCTATATACATTAGGGCTGTAACGAGTAAGGCCAAATAAAAATATACCTGTGTTTCCCGTTTCCCGACCGACCCTATTTTTTCATGCCAACCCTAATACATGTTATTGGTTTTTCACAGTCACTGTAATGCATATATAAGCTGTTTAATTGTTCAAAGTATACATACAATTTGTTATGCATTTTATTAGTGTGGTCAGAGTTTTATTTGAAGACAGTAGTAAGTAGCTGTAGATAATTGTGGTTATATATGATATAGGTTGGGATCTGTAGATTAGTGGGACTGTCTGTAGTCTAGGTGGGGCGAGTCCAGTCTGTGATGTCAGTGTAGATAATTGTGGTTATATATGATATAGGTTGGGATCTGTAGATTAGTGGGACTCTGTAGTCTAGGTGGGCCGAGTCCAGTCTGTGATGTCAGTGTAGATAATTGTGGTTATATCTGATATTGGTTGGGATCTGTAGATTAGTGGGGCTCTGTAGTCTAGGTGGGCCGAGTCCAGACTGTGATGTCAGTGTAGATAATTGTGGTTATATATGAGATAGGTTGGGATCTGTAGATTAGTGGGACTGTCTGTAGTCTAGGTGGGCCGAGTCCAGTCTGTGATGTCAGTGTTTGTGCCTCAAGCTGATGCTGACCACCAGAGTCAAATTTAGCAGGATTTATGCATCATCAATTTTAATGAATCAAACATTTTTATTGTAGCAGGATTTTGCTAAGGGACAGATAGTAAGGTAGCTTAGGAGTCGAAGGAGAAGAGAGTTGGGTTGGGGAATTGAGGTAAAGAGGAAGGAGGTTGAGTTATAGGGAGAGAGTTGAGAGGTCAAGAGAGTTAGAAAGTTAGAATTAAAGTGAGAATTAGGAAGTGAGTAATAATAGTAGTTTTAGCTGTAGTTTGTAGATCTGCAGTTTTACAGTTCATAAATTAAGTTTGAAGTGGAGAGATTGAGTTCATAATAGTGAATACTTGTATAGTTTATGACAGATTAAAAAAACTTGTGTTGTAAATATAGTGTAAATATAAATATACTTATTTTGTTGTTCAATTAACTTGAACTGGAGGCAGTGGAAATCGAGAACAGAAAGTATCAGTAATACAAAAGAGAACATAACACTGGTGAACATCAGTGGAGTTTGGATTACTAAAAACTAGTGTCCAGCTGTAGGGATAGTTTAGAAATGTAACACACTGGTGGTAGCACTACTGTAAATTACGGTTGGTTCCATAAACATTTAGGTGGGTCAAATAATAATTTTCTTCAATGTGTTGTTTGAGCCTGCTCAACACAAAAACTGAATGTGTATTTATTTTACACGAATCAAAAATGATATATTTGGTACCTTTCATGCTTTATGAAAACAATACCATATTTTTAACATTCACAGAGGTAATCAGGAGATTTTCTCTGACACCAGAAAATAAAATGAAAAAATGAAATAAAATGTTTTTCCTACCCACCTACCCTATTTTTATTGGAGTCAAAACAGGAAACACACATATATTTTTATTTGGTCTAAACTAAGTACCGGTAACCCGGTTGGGGTTCGGTTACGAGTTAGCAAATCCACGTACTGGAAAACCGTCCCAAAGGTAGGTAAATATTAATTTTCCTGGTCAGAAATGTCTCTCCTGACTGCTGTTTGACAGACCTCGAAAACACTCGATATACTTGCTTTACCATCGAGTGCATGTAAAGTCAACAACTTTGAATGTAAACAAAATATCGACTAACATTCTGTTAAACAATGTAACTTATCATTCACCGACAGCTATCGTCCGTGTTCCGATCGGAAGTGGTGCGCAGAAATATGTGCTCATAGTGTTGACATCACCTGTGTGTATTTAGTGAAACTACGAAAATTGCCCTATCAGGACACTAGCAATATGTAACCCAAATGAGTTATTCATTATAACGATTTTGAGAATTTGCAACATTTTACAACTGTATTCACTAGGCCTAAGTATTGAGTTATCTTTGTTTATATGCATTTTATGAATTAATTGATCATTATTTTTATCAAAATAAAGAGTTATTGGTGGTCGTATTTCATTGTACAAAATGCAAGTGTTCTCCCCAGGCTGTTTTTGCAGCATGGCACCATGCTCCTATAATTCCTTGCCATGTTGCTATCCTAGATCTTCTCTGCTATATATTCATAGTAAATCTAAAGTTACCATGCTGCTTTGATTTTACATAGAGTGCTGCTTTAACAGAAATTTTGAAATACCATGCTTCTTTCAAAACATTCTGGGGAGAACACTTGAGTCCCAGTTCCGGTTCGGTTAAGCACATACGATTATCCATGTGGCATTTTTTCTAACCGTTGCCGCCCTAATTTAGATCACTGAAGTGTGTATTGAAGCTAATTTGAAATAATCATCTCCAATACGATTTCCGCGATACATATTGTTTCACATGCTTAATATAACCATTATTTGACAGTGTTCTAAGCCAGGCTGTGAATGGGCGTTTACAACACTATATAAACTGAAACGACATGGGGAGTCTCACCAGGGGAAAAAGGATTATATTGTAAGTATAGGGCGTTTACAACACTATATAAACTAAAACGACATGGGGAGTCTCACCAGGGGAAAAAGGATTATATTGTAAGTATAGGGCGTTTACAACACTATATAAACTAAAACGACATGGGGAGTCTCACCAGGGGAAAAAGGATTATATTGTAAATATACATCTGTAGGAGCATTATGTCACTTTTTTTAGCTGACCGGGTCCAAAGGACCAAGGTGAGCCTATGCCATACCGTGTTGTCCGTCCGTCAACAATTTCTTCAAACGACTCCCTCTCCTCACCACTGATTGGAATTTAACTAAATTTGACTGGAAGCATCCCTAGGTGGTGGGGATTCAAACCATGTATAAATGGTTGGGCTGAGGGGTGGGGCCCCCCAAAAGGGGGCAATTTGGTTATATTGCTATAAACAACTTCTTCTGTAGAACTATGTCATGGATATCAATCCTATTTGGTCAGAAGCATTCATGGGAGGCTGGGATTCAAAATTGTACAAATGTTGGGGCTGACCCTAAGGGGCGTGCCAAAAAGGTTATTTGGCTATATTGCTTTAAGCGACTTCTCTGGAATTAAGAGATGGATATCAACCATATTTGACTGGAAGCATCCCTAGGTAGGTCTTGCGCTGTTAACCCTTAGGCTGCTACATTGATTTTAATGTAAAGGGACACCACTGCTGAATTAATTATTGAAATATAAATTAATTTACTTGATTTTTCAGATGTGCATAACTTGAAAAAAAATGCTATATGTGAAAAAAAGTTATATGAAAATTGGCCGTTATTGTCTCTAGTTTATATTAACGTTTTCAATTCTAAAGTTGCTTCAGTATTTACCTGTACAGGTGGTAATAAAGGAAAGAAAAGGTGAAACTTTTAACTAATCGGATTTAAGCAAGAGAAAGATCATTTTAAAATTATTTTTGTCCGCAAATGTGATTGGAAAATGATAACAGAGATTATAAACTTCATTTTTGACATAAGACGCTGTACATTTACACGGAGATTCTCAGGTAAAAAGGTCAGGTATTTCATCAAGAATTGCATGTGATTTGCTGCAGGTTTCAGGTCGTCATTCAATATATTTACTGTAACAGTCGGCATATCGATATATCTTAGCTACGGTCTAGTTTATGATTAAATCATAGATAAATAGTTTGAAGAAATAAATCGTCTCAAAACGTGTCAATGTTCAATTCGGCCTCACCTGCAGACGACATGTGCGCCTCGGTCCGCCGATATTTTCCTGTTTGCGTAGGGCACAAAGCAGTTCATTGGAAAGTTACATATTATGTTACACCAAAGTATTTCCACATCAACTATGTCAAACCCTTCAAAACCTTTATTAACATCGTAGATGGCGTTGGAGAATAAATGTTTACCATCATATTCATCGCTTCAATCTACACATCCGCCTTTTTATGACTTTTTTTTCAATTTGAAATTCTCTCGTACACCATTGGTCATTACTAGGGTACACTGCCAGGAATATCGAAAGTAATGACAAAACAACCAATCAGAAGCTTTCTACTATACGCTTTCGGGTTCGGTATATATAGCAACAACCTAACTTCACACTTCCTGGCTACCGAGAAACGGCATATGCCTTGCGTAGCAGCCTAAGAGTTAAGTGTGTGCTTCTGTTGGAATATACCAGGCGCTAATTCCAAGCTCTTGAATCCAGATATCGATTTCCTTTCTATAGTAAATCTAAAGTTACCATGCTGCTTTGATTTTACATAGAGTGCTGCTTTAACAGAAGTATTGAAATACCATGCTTCTTTCAAAACATTCTGGGGAGAACAGTGAACCTGATAGAATTAAAAATACATTGTACAACTGACTTACATCCATAGCTGTGCTGTTCAAGCAAAGTAAAGTAAGCTGTAAAAACATATCTCGTAACATAAATTGTTTTATATGTATTAACTTTCTAGTGTGACATTGATGGCTGTGACAAGAAGTTTACCACGGTGTATAACCTGAACTCCCATAAACGGCTCCACGAACGTCCATGTGTGGAGCAGTGTACAGAAGAGGGGTGCGAGGAGAAATTCCCCACCAAGAGACAGCTTGACCTCCATATGAAGTGCCACAGTGGCATGGAGAAAACATACAAGTAGGGCACACTATTATCATGTTGGTAGCTTAATTGATGTGACGAGAGTTAATTAGACCAGCACTGAATTTGAGTTTTATGGATTAAATGAAAACAGAGCAAATTTATGTTTTTAGCTCACCTGCCTGAAGGGCAAGAGAGCTTATGCCGTGGTGCGGCATCCGTATGTCTGTACAGCCGTCGTCAACTTTTTCATTAAAACTACTTCTCAACAACCAAAAGGCCCAGGGTACTGATTTTGGGCCAGTATCATGCTTGGATAAAGGGCTACCAAATTGTTCAAATGAATGACCTTGACCCACTTTCAAGGTCACATGGGTTAAATGTGTTAATATCTTCAAACACCTTCTTCTCAATAACCAAAAGGCCCAGGATACTGATATTGGGCCTGTAGCATGCTGGGATAAATAGCTACCAAGTTTGTTCAAATGAATGACCTTGACCCACTTTCAAGATCACAGGGGTCAAATGTCTTCAAACCTTTAAACAACTTCTTCTGAATAACCTTAAGGCATCGGATAATGATATTTGGCCAGCAACATGC
The DNA here is from genome assembly GCF_002113885.1 of Mizuhopecten yessoensis. Lineage (NCBI taxonomy): Eukaryota > Metazoa > Mollusca > Bivalvia > Pectinida > Pectinidae > Mizuhopecten > Mizuhopecten yessoensis. The sequence goes on from NW_018405088.1 coordinate 66,680, forward strand.
TGGGATGAAGGGCTACCAAGTTTGTGCAAATTAATGACCTTCGTACATTTTCAAGGTCACAGGGGTCACTATATGTTTAAATCTTTAAATGATTTGTTCTGTATAACATAAAGGTCCAGGGTAATGATAGTTTGCTAGAAGCATGCTGGGTTGAAAGACTTTTAAACATTGGGCCTATTGTTTATCTGTACCATGTAAATTGTGTGAAGAAAAAAAAAATAGGTATGGTATACAGTATGTCAACACTAAACAGCACTTAAAGGTACAATTTAGTGAAGTAACTTTTTATACCCCTGCTTTGACGAAGTCGGGGGTATATAGTGTTTGCTTCGTTCGTCCGTCCGTAGCATATCCCCTGTACTATTTCACTTAAGGTTATGAATCTTGGTTTCTGGGTACATGCATGGAAGGCGGTGTGTCCCGTACCATGTGTAGGTCACTGTGACCTTTGACCTACATAATGTCGCCAGAAAGGTTTCCAGAGCATATCTCCCGTACTATTTCACCTACGGTTATAAATCTTGGTTTGTAGGTGCAAGCATGGAAGGCGGTGTGTCGCGTACCATATGTGGGTCACTGTGACCTCTACCATTACTACGTTATCATTTACCAAACTATCATTTACCAGTGCAAATACTTGCAGCATATAAACTCACTTGATTCTTCCAATTCACATGCCTATCACTCCCACCAATTCCTGATCAATCAAAGCAGGGTATTCACGAAGGCCCCCCTTCGAGTTACATCTAGTTTTAATAATGTTGTCACAAAATTCTTCATGATTCTATAGTATGATACTCCTTATGAACAATTCATGTGGAGACATTCACAAGAGACAATGTTTTCTTTGCGTTTTTAATCGGTAATGGAGAAATCCTTAACTGTACAGCCGTATGTTTTAGCGGCAGCTGTCGGTGGATTTCTAGCTAACAAAAATATCATTCCAGCTGAGGAGAGAAGGTAACTTCTCGCTTTATTCACCTAGCCTCTCGGGAATACATGTACATGCATTTATTCTGAATCAAAATCATCTTCCCACATCGATCTTTATCTCAAACATCGTTATAAATGATCGAGTGATCTATATTGATATCATGCTTTTTGCGGTTTGAAATTCTCCCTGCGGCACCCTCTCAGTGTGTGTATGCTCTTATTTAACCTGTTCGTTTTTATTAAAATCCAAATATGAACAGAAATACCTTATTAGAGCTCTATATTATGATACTTATAATTCTTACTCGCAATGTATTGTGTAAATTCAAGAATGTGTTATGTGTGAACTCAGACTCATATAACTGGCACTGTGTTGTCGGTCGACATCGTAGTGCTGTACATGTTTACTTCTCACTGAAAGGCCCGGATATTGCGCTATTTATGTCGTAGCCATTTTTATCACAGGCTTTCCCAAAAGATGAAACTGACCACACATGACTTTGGCGTCAGGTTAGGTCATTATCAACTATGAAAACTTTTGTTAGGAGATACATATTTTCAGTTTCGACTCAATTTTCAAGTTGTCACTTGACTAAATAGCCCCTTTAACTTGATGTTACACAGGTGTCCTGTGGAGGGATGTGATAAAACTTTCTTCTCTGCTCATTGTATGGGCTCTCATCCCCGAGTCCACACCCAAGAGCGTGAGGACCTCACCTGCAAGTTTGAAGGATGTGGCAAAGTGTTTGACAAAATATGTCGGCTCAAACAGCATATGCGAAGTCACACGGGAGAAAAACCTTACATATGCCGATTTGAGGTATTAGTTGACATAAGATTTATTTAAGAAAAGGTGAATCTATAGAAAGCAGTACTAATTGTATCAAGTTTCATTATCTGAATTTTGTTTATGTCCCTCACCACAATTGTGTATTGGGTAGGGACACTGTTTATTATGACATCTTGGAACACTTCACATTTAGCTGCATTAATCATTAATAGTCAAATAGTCATTAAATTTTTATGTGGATACCAAAATATCAAATGTGTAATGTGTATCACTTTGAACATTTTTTCTGCTTCACTGACTACGGTTCGACTGTAAGTGATTATGTTTTACAAAAACTCTAGTACTATTGCACAGTCTCTGTTTGTGATAAAGTTGAGTAATGATTATTTGCAGGGCTGGGGTTAGTACTATTGCACAGTCTCTGATTGTGTTAAAGTTGAGTAATGATTATTTGCAGGGCTGGGGTTAGTACTATTGCACAGTCTCTGTTTGTGATAAAGTTGAGTAATGATTATTTGCAGGGCTGTGGTTGGGCATTTGCTACAGCCAGTAAGCTGAAACGTCACCAGGCAAAGCACACAGGCCTGAGAAAGTTTGTGTGCCCACAGTGTAATAAGGGTTTTATGAGAGCAGAGCATCTTAAAGGACACATGATGACGCACTCCGGGGAGAAACCCTACGCCTGTCCTGTTGAAGGTGCGTATATATAGGAAGCTGCTTTCATCATTTCTATTTGGAAAATCCATATAATCCATATAATGGTTACAGAAAAAAGCACAAGCACCATAAATGGGAGATGTTCCTTTTTTGAAGAATTATTTTGATTTAACCAAAGAGTTAAATCTGTATTATTTTGCTTCGTACTTAAATCTATGTTAGTATGATCATTTGGCCAATGGAAGTTTTTATGCCCCCGCCATAAAATAGTGTTGCCCATGTCCGTTCCATCACGTCCATGAGCGGGGGGCATTTATGTCTTACAGACGTTTTCTTGTTTTCAATAAATTGTGACCCCAATTTGTGCTTATGAATTTGCAACAAATTACAACAATCAGATGGGAAAAAAAAGACCAACTTTAACCGCACGCAGTGGTCAAACTGAGTGATCCAGGTCAACATCGTTTCAATATTGAACCACTCAACATCATGTTTCAAAAACTATTGAAATTGTTTATTATTTGTTTTATATTGCCAACATATTTTACCTCACAGGTTGTTTAGTGAAATTCACAGCAAAAAGCAGCCTGTATGTCCACATGAAGAAACATGAACAGTCTGAGGAGAAGATTATATACCACTGCCCGATGGATGGATGCCAGAGAAAATATTCCAGCAAGGTCACACTGCGTCAGCACATCGTAAAACAACACATCTCAGCAAACAGCGATGTTTCTCAGATGGACTTCACCACACTTCTCATTGGGGGCTTTCAGACGGACGAAGAAATGGCCGAGGCTCAGGCAGCCATTGCTGGTAAGACATCACTGATGATTAATGAATATCAGGTCATCACCGATGATTAAAGAATATCAGGTCATCACTGATGATAAATGAATATCGGGGCATCACTGATGATTAATGAATATCGGGACATCACTGATGATTAATGAATATTAGGTCATCACCGATGATTAATGAATATAAGGTCATCACCGATGATTAATGAATATCAGGTCATAACTGATAATTAATGAATATCAGGTCATCACCGATTATTAATGAATATCAGGTCATCACTTATGATAAATGAATATCAGCTCATCACTGATGATGATTAATGAGTATCAGATCATCACTGATGATTAATGAGTATCAGGTCATCACTGATGATGATTAATAAATATCAGGTCATCACTGATGATTAATGAATATCTGGTCATCGCCGATGATTAATGAATATCTGGTCATCGCCGATGATTAATGAATATCTGGTCATCGCCGATGATTAATGAATATCTGGTCATCGCCGATGATTAATGAATATCTGGTCATCGCCGATGATTAATGAATATCAGGTCATAACTGATAATTAATGAATATCAGGTCATCACCGACGATATATGAATATCAGGTCATCACTGATGGTGAATGAATATCAGATCATCACTGATGCTTAATGAATATCAGGTCATCACTAATGATAAATGAATATCAGGTCATCACCGACGATATATGAATATCAGGTCATCACTGATGGTGAATGAATATCAGATCATCACTGATGATTAATGAGTATCAGGTCATCACTGATGATGATTAATAAATATCAGGTCATCACTGATGATAAATGAATATCGGGGCATCACTGATGATTAATGAATATTAGGTCATCACCGATGATTAATGAAAATCAGGTCATCACTGATAATGATTAATGAATATCAGGTCATTACTGATGATTAATGAATATCAGGACATCACTGATGATTAATGAATATTAGGTCATCACCGATGATTAATGACTATTCGCTCATTACCGACGATCAATGAATATCAGGTCATCACTGACGATTAATGAATATCAGGTCATCAATGGTGATTAATGAATATCAGGACATCACTGATGATTAATGAATATAAGGTCATCACCGATGATTAATGACTATTCGCTCATTACCGACGATCAATGAATATCAGGTCATCACTGACGATTAATGAATATCAGGTCATCAGTGATGGTTAATGAATATCAGGTCATCACTTATGATAAATGAATATCAGCTCATCACTGATGATAAATGAATATCCGGTCATCACTGATGATTAATGAATATAGGACATTACTGATGATTAATGAATATCAGGCCATCACTGATGATAAATGAATATCAGATCATCACTGATGATTAATGAGTATCAGGTCATCACTGATGATGATTAATGAATATCAGGTCATAACTGATAATTAATGAATATCAGGTCATAAATGATGATTAATGAATATCAGGTCATAACTGATAATTAATGAATATCAGGTCATCACCGATGATTTATGAATATCAGATCATCACTGATGATTAATGAATATCGGTTCATCACTGATGATTAATGAATATAGGACATTACTGATGATTAATGAATATCAGGGCATCACCGATGATTAATGAATATTAGTTCATCACCGATGATAAATGAATATCAGGTCATCACCGATTATTAATGAATATCAGGTCATCACTGACGATTAATGAATATCAGGTCATCATTGATGATTAATGAATATCAGGTCATAACTGATAATTAATGAATATCAGGTCATAAATGATGATTAATGAATATCAGGTCATTACTGATGATTAATGAATATCAGGCCATCACTGATGATAAATGAATATCGGGTCATCACTGATTATTAATGAATATCAGGTCATCACTTATGATAAATGAATATCAGCTCATCACTGATGATGATTAATGAGTATCAGATCATCACTGATGATTAATGAGTATCAGGTCATCACTGATGATGATTAATAAATATCAGGTCATCACTGATGATAAATGAATATCAGATCATCACTGATGATTAATGAGTATCAGGTCATCACTGATGATGATTAATAAATATCAGGTCATCACTGATGATAAATGAATATCCGGTCATCACTGATGATTAATGAATATCAGCTCATCACTGATGATGATTAATGAATATCAGGTCTTCACTGATGATTAATGAATATCGGTTCATCACTGATGATTAATGAATATAGGACATTACTGATGATTAATGAATATCAGGGCATCACTGATGAATAATGAATATCAGGTCATCAGTGATGGTTAATGAATATCAGGTCATCACTTATGATAAATGAATATCAGCTCATCACTGATGATGATTAATGAATATCAGGTCTTCACTGATGATTAATGAATATCGGTTCATCACTGATGATTAATGAATATCTGGTCATCGCCGATGATTAATGAATATCAGGTCCTCACCGATGATTAATGAATATCAGGCCATCACTGATGATAAATGAATATCCGGTCATCACTGATGATTAATGAATATCAGGTCATCACTGATGAATAATGAATATCAGGTCATCACTGATGATTAATGAATATCAGGGCATCACTGATGAATAATGAATATCAGGTCATCACCGATGATTAATGAATATCAGGTAATCACTGATGAATAATGAATATCAGGTCATCACCGATGATTAATGAATATCAGGTCTTCACTGATGATTAATGAATATCAGGACATCACTGATGATTAATGAATATCAGGACATCACTGATGATTTATGAATATCAGGTCATCACTGACGATTAATGAATATCAGGTCATCACTGATGATTAATGAATATCAGGTCATCACTGATGGTGTGCTTTTGTTGGAATAATTATTACATATTTTAAATCATTCAACAGAATAATGAGTGTACATGGATAAGAAAATCTTATTTCTTGAGTTGAAATTCTCTGAACCAGAACTTCTTTTTTTTAGTTTCCTCTGTGAGCACAACCTTGCCCAATGATAACCTAGAATCTCCCAACACAATACTCATCGACCCATCAGAGTTCATCACAACCAGTAAGTTTGGTTTTACTCTATCAATTTCCTTTTATTTTTCTTAAAATTTATTATATTCAAAGATTGAAGCCACAAGTCAACATGACATTATGTTATAGAAGCATTAAAACAAAAGTAACATTACCAAAATAGTAAATTCATCTTGGAACAATTCTTTTTTCTATATTAATTTGAAAACAAGACTTCACAAAATTATTGACACCAATTTCTTTTCTGAAAAAGTGGTATTTTATCCACTTTATTTAGCTGGACTATTACTCTGCCCAGTCCGAGCTTGCTAGCTTGTGAACGTTAATCTCATCCTTTTTATCCACAGCTGCCACCATTACAAATGCCGAGGATGAGGCAGGGACAATGCAGCAGATAAGTCCTGCTGTGTTGAACCAGCTCTTGTCTTCTGTTGACCATCAAACTACAACATCCTGTGACCAGCATCAGGAGGATACCCCTAATATAAACATAGCCATCTCCTCTGGTGAGTTCTTCTGTCTACCAGAAATCAGCTATTTAAACCTATACAAATTCTGTTTTATTATTAATAAATATTATTTACAAAGTATCCAGCACAAAATCAAAACAAACCCTGGATATTACACTTCTCATTGTTATTATTTAACAAATACATAATTTAGGACAACAAAAATTGGTACCCCCCAAAATACATACATGTACCCCCAAAATCTGCTGGTGTACCCCGAATTTTGCAAACCTTGGGGGTACCAAAAGTCCCAGATAGAAAAATGAGTGCTTTGCTTATATTATTGTGTTTAGAATTCTCTTTACTTTAGTGATACTCTAGCTTTCAAGTATTTAAATCATATTTTGCATTTAAATATACATTGCATCTGCCCAGAATAAGATTTTAAGACGATCTATTGCAGATGCAGAATCTGTACCTGGCAGGGTCTTACAGGAGAACAACAGTGGATCAGCCCGAACAGACTTTCGTAGCAACCATCTCTTGAGTGACAGAGCACGGAAACGACGACAGTTACTACGGGAGAAGGTGTCCTCTGTAGGAGCAGACCAGTCCTCATTCCATGGTAACTATGGCTACACAAAATTTGATGATTATTGTCCAAAGAACACAATTTATTTTGTAATTTTAATTCAGGATAAATGTGTAAATTGTTGATCAGAAATCAATAATATTATGTCCAACTGAATTGTAATTATGTAATTTGGTCTTCAATCTATGTCTAAGGAATCCATTCTCTCTTCCCAGCCTCTAATCCTATGAAATAAAACCTTTGTAACCTGAGTATCAGTTTGAGAGGTTTAGGTTTTATTCTCCATACCTTAATCTCTTCTATTTAAAATATTTCAAGGATAAGACACTGGTACAAAATATGTTTTGGTTTAATTTATAAATACCAGTATTTAAAAGCTACTCGACAATGCCTGTTTTGATGACATGCTTACTTAATGCTGAATAATTTATAACCCTTAAACTAACACTTATTGAAGATATAGGGAATGGGGTAGAATGTATATTCTTCATTTTAGCATTATATATAAATCACAGGTGTTTAGTGTATTAAGGTATGATATCGAAATCACAGTTAAACTGTGTTTAGCATTCAGGCAGTTTTTCAGAAAAATTAACCAATATTTCTAAAATCTTCTTCTCCAGACTCGGATGTACTACAGTCATTTTCTCTGCATGGAAAGAAAGATCATCAGGGGCTTTTAAATTGTAAATTTCAGGACCCCCGAGCTATCCGTCTTGGGGAGGGGGTAAAGTTTACTATAGTTTATATAGGGAAATAACACTTTTGGGTATATTTTGACAATTTTCTGTAGGAAATTATTTTTACTTGGTGAGGATTATCCTTGAAGGAAGATGGGGCCCCAAAGGGAAAACTAACCAATATTTCAATAATCTTCTTCTCCAGACTCAAAGGTACTACAGTCAATTTCAGTGCATGGATAGAAAGATCATCAGGGGCTTTATTTAAATTGTCAATTTCAGGACCCCCGAGCTATCCCTTCTCCCTTGGGGAGGGGGTAAAGTTTACTATAGTTGATATAGGGAAACAACACTTTTGGGTATATTTTGACAATTTTCTGTAGGAAATTCCTCAATCTTAGTCAGAATCATCTTTGGTGAATGAGGTATTCCATTGTAAAATTGGGATTCCTGCCCCATCCCCAGGGGCTAGGGTGAGGCCCCAAAGGGAAAATTTACCAATATTTTAAAATTATTATCCTTTGTTGTGGACATGACAAGTATCGATTTCACTTAGTTTACATGCTGATTTCCACATCACATCTAAACAATAAAATAAAGCTACCAGTACCTATGATATAACTCAGGTGACCGCTAAGGCCCTTGGGCCTCTTGTATCAATTAAGTGCCTCCCAAACCATCCATTCCATTGCTATGTGGATTGCAGCCTACCCTTTCTAAGTAACAAATTCTCGAATACGGATCATTTTAATCACATGTGAATAATTTGACTATCAGTATCATGTCAGAATAGTGTAAAGAGAATTACATGTGTAGCATTTCAGAGAATTTTGCGTTGAAAATGTATATAAGAAATTAATCCATTATAAGGAATGTTGGAATTTTTTAGATGCAACAAATGACCAACAGAGTAATTTCAATGTGCCCACCTCAACTGTGTCGTACTCGCCGTCGAACAGCATGACATCAAGGGGGATAACTTTCCGTGATCCTGAAACCGGTGTTTTATATGTACAGACCCAGCTGTTACAGGTATGTGTATAATGTACAAAAAGATGGACTGACAAACTTGACTCTCCACTTAGGATAAGAAACATGTGGCTAAATACCAAACTAATTATTTTTTTCTGTATTATTATAACACCATTTAAGTAATAATGTTGGGTTTCCACAGCCTTGAACTTTAATATTTGATGAAGTTAAAGTTTAAATTGGTTCATTCATAAAATCATATTAATATCTGTAATTCTTTTATATATGGAGAAATTTAAGTATAAACTTTATTTATTTTATAACAATTATGAAAGAAGTTATTTCAACTTATATTAACAACTCTTGAAAGAATAAGACCCTAAGAATAAGAAATTTATAATTATTGTTATTTAAGGATTAACTTGAATATATTTTTTATGTTATGGAGATATAACATAAAAATACGGAGTGTACTCGAAATAAACACTCCGTTTTTTTGTGTTATAGCTCCATAACATGAAAAATATATTCAAGTTAATTCTTATAATATAATTCTTATAATATAATCTCCTTAACACAATCCCTGTGGAAATCCACTTTTATTGATGGACTCTTTTCTCTTAGAAATTGTTATGCCGTTGTATCAGCCAATCAAAAGCGATGTTACAAACGGCGACTTCATTGGCCAAAGGGTTCTCAGTTTTGTATAAATGGAGGGTATGGTCCCCCTGGGGGCAGAGGGGCGGGGCCAAATAGGGGGAAAATAGGTAAATCTTTAAAAAGCTTCTTCTTTTCAACCAATAGAAGGATTTTGACCAAATTTGTCCTAGAGCATCTTTGGACAAAGGAGGCTCAAGTTTGTATAAACTGAGGGTGTGGCCCCTCTTGGGGCGGAGGGGCAGGGCAGGATAGGGGAAATAGAGGATTTTTTTTCTCCTACTATACAAGTGAAGGGATTTAAACCAAATTCAGTCTGAAGCATGATTAGGGACAAAAGAATCAATTTTGTTTAAACTGAGGTGTGTGGGCCCCCTTCTTTGGGGCAGATGGGTGGGGCCCATTAGGGGAAATAGAGGAAAATATTAAAGATCCTTCTCCTTTTGTACCGATGAAGGGATTTTGACCAAATTTGGTCTGGAGCATCATTGGTCAAAGGGTTCTCAGTTTTGTATAAACGGATGGTATGGCCCCCCTGGTGGCAGAGGGGTGGGGCCAAATAGGGGGAAAATAGGTAAATCTATGAAAAATAATCTTCTTTTCAACCAATAGAAGGATTTTGACCAAATTTGTTCTAGAGCATCTTTGAACAAAGGAGCCTCAAGTTTGTACAAACGGAGGGTGTGGCCTCTCTGGGGGCATGGGGGTGAGGACCAATAGGTGAATTTTTTTTCTCCTACCACAGGGTTCGAATTTAACCAGATTTTCTACTTGCATTTTTTCGCAAGTGGTATTTTTTCTTACTTGCTAAGTGAGAAAACAACTTGCAATTTGCATTTTTCCAACTTTATTAGACATGTTGACGTAGAATTAAATTCTAAAACAACACAGTATTAACTGACATTTTAAATTATGGTCATTGGGATGTATACATGACGCAAACCTTGCTGTGAAAGGATGCTGGCCTGCTCAGGCTATTCTAAGATATAGCATAAAAACTGCATCTTAGTTTCTTGCTCCATATGGTAGAGTATTTGGTCTTTTCTGTCTTTGTCCCGACAACCACCATCTTGTCACAGCAGGTTTTGGGTCATACTCTCTAAGGGCAACATCAGCAACTTGTCCATTTGTTATTTTGCCGGTGCAGTGAGCTGTGAAATTTAACCTTGGGAAACCCCAATACAACCACGTGACTAGTCAAGCCTATCGTATTTGCGCTATAAATAGTAACTAAAAATAGATTACCGAAAAACATCATGCATGCGGTAAACGTCATCATTATTTGTGCAGGTACTTCCTAACGGACATGCGCACGGGACATGTATCGATTGTAAACTTCCGTTAATGACAAAAGCTGAATCATTCATTCGGCGAATGACAAGAATGCGCTTAAATGACCGCGAGTTGTCAAAGAAAGAATTTGTAAAGACCGACCATTAGAAATGAGGATTATTCAGCCCAAAATTTTCACTCGCAAAAAAATGCTGGTGTCTGAAATCTCTACTCGCAGTTTGCAATTTGCACTCACTTTTCGCGAGTATGCGAGCTTAAATTCGAACCCTGTACCATACAAGTGAAGGGATTTAAACCAAATGCAGTCTGAAGCATGCTTAGGGACAAAGGAATCAATTTTGTATAAACTGAGGTGTGTGGACCCCTTTCTTTGGGGCAGATGAGTGGGGCCCATTAGGGGAAATAGAGGAAACATTAAAGATCCTTCTCCTTCTGTACCGTTGAAGGGATTTTAACCAAACTTGTTCTAGAGAATCTTTGGGCAAAGGGAATTGTACATTTATAAATGGAAGATGTGCCCCCCCCCCCCCGGCAGAGGAGCAGGGCCCAATAGGGGAAATAGAGAAAAATATTTTCCCTTCTGTACAAATAAAGGGATTTTAACCAAATTTGATCTGAAGCATGCTTAGGGGGGAAAAAATAAATTTGTTTAATTTGTATAAAAAGGTGCATGTGAGGCCCAATGGGGAAAATTGGGACATAACATGGAAACTCAATTTCTTGGTGTCTTTCCCACCAAAACAGATTTATTTATATGTAGTTCCTCTTGCAACTTTGTTTCTTTTACTCCTTTGATAAACCTGTATGGTACTCAGCAGGTTTTAAATTGAAAAATAAAATACCAGGGGAGCTATTAAGGCCCTGGGCCTCTTGTTTATTAAAACAAGAAAGTTTATAACAGGTGAATGTTAAGATTAATTATCCTGTACATGTATCTTGTTTTTCCAGGATGACCCCCCAACCCCTGACCTTTACTCTGAGGAGACTGCCTTAGGATCTGACCTTTCATCGCTCAATGACACGTCCGGTAGTGATGTTAGTGAGCATAATTTACATACAGTGGAGTTTGTTACCGGCTCAACAATTAACATGAAGGATCTGGAATAGTTTTAACTGGATCTTATCGTTATTTATACAGGATAAACGTTCAGAGCAGTTAAGTCTGTAGGTTTCACTCGATATTAAAATCCTCAAAGTCCTGAAACAGCGCACATTTTCTTACTGGAAGAAAATAAGCTAGTGTTGCAGCCTTAGATGGTCTGTGATAGCAGCTTGTTCTTCCAAACATGGTTGCCTGGTCACCATGATGTTGTGGTGTACCTGTAGGATGTTTGAGGATTTCATTATCAAATCCTTGCATTTTTGTGAAACACGATTATCAAGCACCAGCTAACATTGATAAAGACATATCTATTGATAAGTTGGCTGTCAAAATCAGCAATATTATTGCAGATTTTGTTACAATATTAACTTGCCATACAATATTAATGTAAATAAAATATTCTGAAAATTAAAATTCACTCTGTTAACTAGAATGTAATGTGGCTATCTGAAACTTAGACGGGTCAAGTTTTTCACATGTGATAACAGCCAAACTCCATCTTTGGTTGCTTTACTGTAACCCCCATACTGTGCCACACAGTAAAAAGTTGATTGTTTGAAATGTCAAATAGCGATGGTGTTAACAAAAAATAGGTTATACAGTATCATGATAACTGGATGATGTTGTTTGTGTACAGGATTGTTTATTGTGCTAATCAAAATTTTGGAAGTTCTCCTAATACTACACTCGCATAATAACATGTCAATATCAACAGTATAAGCATAATGGCACCAATTTATTAAGAATAGCTTTTTTAGAGAAAAATCATGAAATTCTGATTTTGTTACATAAATATAGTATCATTTGATAGACACATTGTAAACATATTTTGTTTTTTTAATTTATAAATTTGAAGATTGTCAGCCTGAAAATGAAATAATTTATTATTTATATGAACTGCTATATTTAAAGCAGCCTTACCACTTATATAACAAATTGGTGTAGTTCTTATTTTATCAGAAGTGACATGGAACCATCCACAATATTCAACAGTTCTGGTCTCGATACAAAATCTTCTCTGCACCCTTGGATTATATCAACAGTTCTGGTCTCTATACACAAATCTTCTCTGCACCCTTGGATTATATCAACAGTGCTGGTCTCTATACACAAATCTTCTCTGTACCCTTGGATTATATCAAGACAAAACTCAAGGCTCTTTATGGATTACAGATTATACAAGAAGTCTAGTGTGATATATTTGACAAAATTCAAAGAAAGTATACCTAAAAAATGAAATATCTTTAATAATGTAGCCTTCTATTTTGTCATAACATATGCGAGCGGTGCAGAGAAGATGTGCATAGAGGGCTGAACCAATGGATTTTGAAGAGGCATGGATCAACCTACTGGGCTACGCATTAGTTATTTAGTTTTCTATATCCACACTGTTACCAGGTGTAGTTGGTGATCTCGCCAGAAGTTCTTGTACTGTACGGTTGCGTTTTTAATAAGATGTGAAACACCTACCAAACAGTAATAATTATGGACCTTACCGGGTTAGCATAGGCAAAATTAGATCAAGAAAGTATACCAGTCTGTCTTTTAAAATATATACTACGATTTTAAATATTAAGATCAGAAATCCTCAGGTCATGTATGTATACATCATCAGTGTATTAAGCAGTATTTGATCAGGTAAACATGTTTTACAACATAAAATTTAATTCATGTTTGTAAGTTTAAGAATTGCTGTCAAATTATAATATATACAAAATCATGTTGATGAACAAATCTATCAGCATTGGATGAATATGATGTTTAACTATGCCTAAAATGTCCTTATCACATACATTTCCACTATCAGTTCCTCTTTAAGCATCACCAGAAGAAGTAGCTGTAATAAGGGCAATTTGATCAGCGTCATTTTGAAGCTTCCCCTCCTGCCTTCAATAACACGAGACAACTGTTAGAAGTAAACATTTTGGTGATACATGTATGAGGCTGTTCAGGAATCTGGCCTTGATCACACAAACACTCCAGTATCAAAAACATAAGGGATTACCTATAGGCGTGTATCAATTAAGTAAAAAATATAGCATGTAGATATATATAGACAAAATGCTGTTAAATCTTTAAATGTTTATGATTTTGATGAGCTTGCATACTTGTAAAGACGTTTTTGTGACTGTGCTTGTATAGTGAAACCTGACATTAGCAAGATCAGAGTTGGGGGAGGATAAATTGACTAGGTAAGACTGTTGGTCTAGTCAGTTTTGGTTGCAGATAAAAAAGTCTTTTAGGTCCTAAAATCTTGTCTGACATTGCAGAACCACTTAGAATTATATCTGTAAATTGTTTTTTGTCGTCATAAGCCAAATTCAAGGTCACTATTATAAAATAATAATAATAATAATAATAATGCTTTATTTATAGAAGGTAGCTCAATTAGTTACAGAACTATTCTCCCTTGAGGCCTTCTCTACAATCTACGACAATGATATCTACAGAGTAATACCATTACATATGAATTTAAATTCAGATATAATTAAAAGTCAACATTGCAAAGACTTGAAATACAATTCTAGCGTAATTACAGCCAAATATGTTGCTGTAAAATGTATAGTACATGGACACAATGCAATTATATTATCAATACTTAAAATATGAAATCAAGAAGCATATACTCTAAAGTAGGGGGATGGGCTTATAACAGGACAAAAAAGTAGCATTGGTTTGCATCTCTACTGAACTGCAATAATATTTGGAGGGCTTATTACAAGACATGGGCGAATTTTAGATAAAAATACTACTTAATAATTGAATGCTATAATTTTCATGATCATGTACAAAGTGATAATGTGATGCATGTTAAAGAGATATGTTCTTGTAAACGATGGCAAAAAATCCTAGTTCAGTAAATTGAAATCAAGACACTGCCTTTCACATTAAAGTTCAGAAGAAATTGGATTTCAAACCATGATTCTTCATATGAACTTGATGTCAACTCTGAGCCAATAATGTGTGTCACATTCAGTGATTTGGGTTATCTTATCAATCATTAACAACCTGATCTGGACACCACTTGAATGTCAGTATTAGTGTATGTGGAAAGCAGCTGATAAGGTAACAGGCCATCAATTTCATTTTGTTCATTTATGTCTACAAATGAATATAACCGGGTAAGAATATTTTTGTAAAGGTAATAAATTACAATTATCTGACATTTAAACATACTTTTTTAGCAGTAATCTAGTTTTTGCACTTTTCGTGGTATAAATTAATGGATATGCTATTAATCAAAGTTTCTGTATATTGTTTTCTATTGCATAGTTTTTGGGTTGTGCAAATTCTCTGTTTAACAATTGATAATGCTCTAATATAAGTGGACTGAAATAAGTGTGTTTACACCAAAATGTAAAAATTGTTAGGCCAGACAAGTAATTTTTGAGTTTACTTTTCGGATCTCAAAAATACAGGTGGTATAGGCAAAACTTTCTGTTTTGTTAAGTATTTTTGCAAAGATAATAAAGTGTTTCAGATTCATTGTGCTATTTACAATAAGTGAAAATTAACCAGTGGAAGTAGGCACTAAACTCAGGAGTAGAGGATGGTTTAAGTGCTTAGCTAGGCAAGTTTCCTGAACCAGATTGACACTCGCAAGATGTTTGCTTTGGAAAAATATGTTTCAGTGTTTTGTACATCTACTTGAGTTATGTGTACTAGTAGGTTTTTAAAACAGTGTTGTGTACCTGGAAACAAAGTGTATGGTAACTTGTAAAGTTATTTAAAGCCATGGAAACACCACTGTTAAACACACATGGTACATAGGTTCAGCTACTGGTCCTAAATATTATATTGTGTAGTATGAAGTAAATATATATACAGGACTATACAGTTCCTGTGCTGTAGATGGAACAGTTTTGATATTGTGTATGAATTCCAGTAAGACTATATAATGGTCCTGTATATGGTGGCTCATGTTATGTGTGTGTTGAGAGAATCGTATGAGAGTATTTACATGTATGAATGTTAACTTCTGTGTCAGAAGTTGTGTCATTAAATGGTGCTTGAAGCATTTGAATATAAAATTGGCTTTTGTTATTTATAAGCTCATTTAGATTGGCTAGCCAAGGGTCCAGCTTAAACCATGTGTTGTCTTGTAAGGCATTTCTAACTGCAAAGGAGAACCTTTCTGGTAGGTACCTATCTATCTAGAGAGCAAAAACTGAAAAAAGTCATCACCATAAAATAAAATATGTTTGCCTATAACAACTGCTGTAAGGTATTCCATTTTACTGATATTTACAGTGAATAAGTTACAATGAAATTGCCTAGAAAGGACTTGTTATTTCCACTAGGTTTTGCTGTATTTTTTTTTACGTAAGCTCATGTTAATTACTACTACACAGAAATATTTCTTATGAAGTTGTTTATACATTTTATTGGCCAGATTGCAAACTGCAATGCAATAAGGGAATTTAGATTGTTGATTCCCGTCAGCCCATCTGTCTGCACTTAGGTTAAGAAGAATCGTTAAGCTCAGTTTCCAAGTTATTTATTATTCCACATCAACTAAACTTGCATGGCTTATAGGAGGATGCTAATCACATGCAATGCTTCGGATGCTGCTTCTGACCTAAATTTTCTGCTTGACTGACCAGGTTAAGAGGATTGGTTGAGGTCCGGCCCCATCTCCACTATGGTTAAGAAGATTGGTTTAGGTCACTTACCAACTAATTACCTATCCTAGTGCTTTCTCCTCTTTAGAGGCTCACCAGGGGAAGTCTTGTTAGCTCACCTGGTCCGAAGGACCATGGTGAGCTTATGCCATACCGCAGCGTCTGTCGTTCGTCCGTCAACTTTTCCTTTAAAACGCTACTTGGCCTGAACGGCCAAGCAGATTTTGACTAAATTTGATCTAGAGCATCCTTAGGCCAAGGGGACTCAATTTTGCATAAATGGTGGGTGTGGCCCCCCTGGGGGCAGAGGGGTGGGGCCCAATAGGGGAAATAGAGGTAAAACCTTTAAAATTCTTCTTCTACCGTAGGGATTAAGGGATTTTATCCTAATTTAGTCTGGGGCATCCTTGGGCCAAGGGGACTCAATTTTGTATAAATAGTGGGTCTGGCCCTCCTGGGGACTGAGGGGTGGGGCCCAATAGGGGAAATATAGCAAATTCTTTAATATCCTTCTTCCTCTGTAGGAATGAAAGGATTTTTTCCATATTTTGTCTGAAGCATCCTTGGGTGAAGGGGAATCAATTTTGTATAAACCATGGGTCTGGCCTCCTAGGGGCCTGAGGGGCGGGGCCCGATAGGGGAAACATAGCAAATTATTCTTTAAAATCCTTCTTCTTCTGTAGGAATGAAAGGATTTGGTCCATATTTGGTGTGGAATATCCTTGGGTAAAGAGGAACCAATTTTGGATAAACAGTGGGTGGGACCCCCTGGGACCTGAGGGGCGGTACCAATAGGGGAAATAGAAGTAAAACCTTTATAATCCTTCTACCATAGGGATTAAGGGATTTTATCCTAATTTAGTCTTGAGCATCCATTGGCAAAAAGGACTCAATTTTGTATAAACAGTGAGTGTGGCCCTCCTGGGGGCAGAAGGGAGGGGCCCAATAGGGGAAACAGCAAATTCTCCAAATACCTTCTTCTGTACGAATGACAGGATTTTGTCCAAATTTGTTGTGGAGCATCCTTGGGTGAAGGGGAACCAATATTGTATAAAGGGTCTACCCCCCTGCAGGTAGAGAGGTGGGGCCCAATAGGGGAAATAGAGGTAAAACCTTTAAAATCCTTCATCTACCATAGGGATTAAGGGATTTTATCCTAATTTAGTCTGGAGCATCCTTGGGCCAAGGGGACTCAATTTTGCATAAGCAGTGGGTGTGGTATCCCAGGGGGCAGAAGGGCAGGGCCAAATAGGAGAAATAGAGGTAAAACCTTTAAAATCATTTTTCGACCATCGAGATTAAGGGATTTTATCCTTATTTAGTCTGGAGCATCCTTGGGCCTGAAGGGGTCTCATTTTTTTTTTTATAATTGGTGGGTATGACCCCTGCTAGGGGTATAGGGGTGGGGCTCTGTTTGAAGTTTGTTCTCGCTATATCTCAAGTACTGAATGGATCTTTCTGAAATTGTATATGTACTTACAGCACCTACCATGGAGTGCTATACCTTTACTTCATAGCAATTATTTTAAACATATTCAGGTGAGCGATACAGGCCCTCTGGGCCTCTTGGTTTTATTAGGTCACCTAAGCTTTAGCTCAAGTGGCCTATTGCTATCCGTCTTCGTCCGTCGTCCGTTAACATTTTACATTTTCAACTTAAGCTGAAATACTGGCAAAGGAATTTCATTAATATTTCATGGGAAGGTTACTGACATCTCCCTGACCAAGTGTTGTTATTTTTCGGGTCGATCAGAAATCCAATATGGCCGCCACGGCCGCCATTTTGAAAAACTATTTCAAACTTAAAGTCGAAGTTCTGCGGGGTCGATTGAACTGAAACTTAGTAGGAATGATCGACTCATGGTCCTGACAAAGTGTTGTTATTTTTCGGGTCGATCAGAAATCCAATATGGCCGCCATTTTGAAAAACTATTTCAAACTTAAAGTCAAGTTCTGCTGGGCCAATTGAACTGAAACTTTGTAGGAATGATCGACTCATGGTCCTGACAAAGTGTTGTTATTTTTTGGGCCGATCAGAAATCCAATATGGCCGACAAGGCCGCCATTTTGAAAAACTATTTCAAACTTAAAGTCAAGTTCTACTGGGCCGATTGAACTGAAACTTTGTAGGAATGATCGACTCACGGTCCTGACAAAGTGTTGTTATTTTTCGGGTCGATCAGAAATTCAATATGGCCGCCACGGCCGCCATTTTGAAAAGAGTATTTCAAACTTAAAAACTAGTTCTAATAGGCCGATTTAACTGAAACTCGGTCTAGGTATGATCAGCTCATGGTCCTGACAAACTTAAGTCAACGTTATACTTAACTATTTTGTACTCAAATTGGTACATATTTCAACAACAAAAATAAATACTGTAGGACTCAGGTGACCGTTTAGGCCCATGGGCCTCTTGTTCAAATCACCCTGCGTCCGTCGTCCGTCCTTTAGAAACAATTCTTGTTATTGCTATTTCTCAAGAAATACCAGATGGATCTTTCTCAAATTTTATATGTAAGTTTCTTGGACTTGAGTTGTGCAGGGCAACTTTTAAGACTGACCGGATAAACAACATGGCCGACAGGCAGCCATCTTGGATTTTGATAGTGAAGGTTTGTATCACTATTTCTCAGGAAGTACCAGAGGGATCTTTCTCAAATTTATATATGTAGGTTCCCCTTCTGACAGGTCCCTAGATGTGCAGGGAAACTTTTGAGACTGATCGGATAAACAACATGGCCGACAGACAGCCATCTTGGATTTTGACAGTGAAGGTTTGTTATGGCTATTTCTCAGGAAGTGCTGGAGAGATCCATCTTAAAGTATATATGTAGATTCCCATTGGTCTGTAGTTGAGCATGTTAAATTTTGAGACTGATCGGATGTAGAAAAGGGATGACGGGCCACCACCTTGGATTGTGACATTAAAGGTTTGTTATCACTATTTCGTTAAAAGAACTGGAGGGATCGTTCCCAAGTTCGTTATGAAGGCTCCCCTAGGTCTGTAGTTGTGCATGTTTAATTTTCAGAATGATCAGAGAAACAAAATGCCCGAGAGGTTCTTGGGTGGTGACTTTTAAAGGTTTGTTATCACTGTTTCTCAGGAAGTACTGGATGGATCTTTCTTAAATTTGATATGCAGCTTTGCCTTGGTCCCTCGTTGTGCATGTTAGCTTTTGAGACTGATCAGATAAACAAAATGTCCGACAGGCAGGCATCTTGGTTTTTGACAGTGAAATACGCGTTTGTTATTGGAGTTACCTCCCTTGTTCACGAACTTTCAACATGGATGCGCCCATGCATGTGTCCAGTCTAGATGTGATTCAGGTACTTTTTAAGATGATGATTTATTTACACTTATTGCCGTTAATTAGCTCTTATTAATTTACTCCTATAAACAGTATTTTGGCATTATATCTCAGTATAAACGCCATCAATACATAATTTAGATGCTATTTCGTGATGCCGACCCTCTCAATATTATTCGACATTGCATGTCCGTTACCTCATGATCAGCAGAGGCCAGTTTGTTATCAGAGCCATGCTTACGGTTTGTATTACCATAGACCTAAATTTACTTTAGGTCTCTGGTATTACATACATTAGTGGGTGTAGTGATGGTTATGATCACTCGGAACAACGGAAATAAATTAAATTACTATATTTAATTGTCAATTTACTGTTCTTTTATGGAACAAAATTACTCTCAATCATGTACACTTTGGAAATCATTCCATAGCCCGCTAATACGACAAGGAAAACATGTGTATACGAAAGGTTGGAAGTCCTTAAACAAGATATCTGACCCATAACATTTAATACTACAATAGAAAAGGACACAAAAACTATAAATTTGTGGATTGATCACTTGTAATATATCGAAGAACTGCATGAACTGCGATGCCAATTATCAAGTCAGTGTATTCCTCCATTCAGCAGGTTGAGCATTAGCCCGAGTTTTCCTCTGGCCCTGACACCAGACTTAAAGTCAGTGCAGGCAATTCACCATGATACCCACCCAATGACAATGGGGTAGTCGACCGTTGAAAGCCCTGGACCCTCTCATCCGGACACGAAGAAAAACATTATTTTGGCACTGATTTGGAAGTTTGTATTTGTTCCTGAGTGTCCATTGAAATGAATGCAAATTGACTTCATCTCATTTGATCCCGGCTTAGAATATCTTACCTAAACATCATTACACTTTCTTCAAGTTACCGAAAATTTACTATCTCAACTTTAAAGAAAAGTTATTTATTTCAATGTTAATCATTTGGAGCTGTTCGTATCAGTACGACTTGTGTAACATAAACATACAAAATTTTACATTTAAACACTTACATTATTTGCAAATCAGTGAAATGTTTGAAGGTGGCGAAACTGCCTGCACCTTTGAGCAAAACCACTGAAGGCCTGATGACGTCACAGATGTCTTCATTTGACGTCATTCAGGCGTGGTTCAACAATGTTTATTTATAGGCATTTCAGTCCAATCTTCTTCTGTACTGCTACACATTGGCATTTTGATACCTGCACAAAATGTCTTCTGGTGTCTGGGCCAGAGGAAACTCGGGCTAGTTGAGCATAACCTCTCTGTAGTCTCACATGGGTAATTTGCCCCAGTTTTTCTGGCTCCACACCAGACATCTATCTGTTAGTTGAAAAATGTCTCAAGTCTGTTGCTGGAGCCAGAGGAAACTTATGGGTCATATAACTCTGTATTTGGGTTATGGTTACTGTTTACAGAATAATAATAATTATACTTATATTTTTAGAGGGTACAACTCATTGAGCAAACAATAAAGGCTCATCTTCCATGAGGCCCTCTTCAAAAAGGTACACATGTACAAACATAGACGAACATACAATTTATAACAACAAATAATCAATATGCACTCAATACTATTCATAATATATATAGTAAATAAATATATGAAGACAGAAATCAATTTTATTCCTTAAACTGAAAGGCTAGGGGGAATAAATTGAAATAAAAAACTAAGCTCTTTTAAACATTTGGAACTAAAAAAGGGTGTCATTTTTTCAATAGCATCCAATAAATTATAAATAAGAAATATAAATGTGTACAAGAATTTATTAATTCAGATATCTTGACTTTTTGTAAAAATGACAAACTACATCACTTCCAATGCTTATGTTGAGGAGTAGAACACAAAACTCCATGCTCACCTGTCAAACTGGATGCTCCCATGGACTACACACTGGTCAGTGGAGAATATGAACATAGCGATAATTAAATGTCTGACTATGCAGATATTGAATTTTGTAACCAGTTTGTGGTCTTTGACCGAGCAAACGATTAACTGGCTAACCAGTTACAACCCTAATAGAAAACTAAGATATAATATTGTCAAAGTATTATCTGGTTAATATGTGGAGCTACATACAAAAAGAATGCTAGGAATTTAAAATATCTATCCTGATATTGACATCTTTTTTCACTTTCCATCGAAGGAAAACTAGTGGTTGTGGAACTAATTGATGATGGCAGGACTTGGGTCAGTACAGCAGAAGATTTCCTGCGTGTTTGAGACAAAAGTCCTGAATGAGCCATCAAAGAAGAGGTCCTATCAACAATACAATGTGGTGGCAACTAATACCGTTAGACCAGCGGCCAGAAAGGATGGGATAGCCACAGCGATAGCCACAGAGAAACTGGATGGCACCTGTGTCTTTATATCAGAATTCCAAGGTAAAGATGTTAAATATTCACTCAAAGTAAAGTTTGTTATACTTGTGATTAGTTTTATAGAATTCAGATTTTATGTTGATGATGGTGTTGTCCTATAAGAATTCCATTTTTACTGTTGAAATCTGTACTGTAATCTTGTAGGCAAACCGTGGTTGTGGGCTCGCTTAGACAGAAAGCCAAACAAGGCTGCAGACAAACGCTTTAAGAAGTTCCAGACCCAGCAACAGCAAGGGGAAGGGGATCCTGGTCCTAAAGAGAAATTAGATGTCACATTCCATTGGGAGGTTCCAGGCAACTTCAAGGTCAGATCAGTGAAATTAATATGTATCATGTTGAACTTTGGATCATCAGAGCATTGGTCGAATCTGTGCTCTGCTTGGGGGTTACAGCGATTACACTATAGCTAATAAGTCATACAAATAATTAAACTTGTTATTCTTCTTTGTTTGTTATGGGGAAGTGATTTAAGTTTCATACTGTTATCATTAACATAATCCTCCGAAGAAGTGTATACTGACATATGACACATGGCAAAATCCTAGTTGACCTAAAGACATTTGTGACACACGTGCACTGCTGCTGGTCTGTAGGAAAGTTTTACCCTTTACCAATAGGCACTGAGGAGAGATTGCAACAGTCATTTAATTATGCATTCAGAAGTCCACTCTTTATTTATGACACAAGCAGAGCCAAAAGCTTCTGGTGGTTGGTCCTCGGAAGGAAAATACATTTAAGCTTTTTGACAACACAGACATTAAATAAGAATAACTATCCATTCACATCGGTTTCAGCAAATTTAAATGGTGTTTCTCCTGCATCTCAACTGACTGTATTGTGTTCTTTTTTCCTAAAACGTTATATAAGTATGTGTCTGGAGAACTCTCAGTACTTTGATTAGCTTACCATCATCAGACCTGATTAGCTTACCATCTTCAGACCTGATTAGCTTACCATCATCAGACCTGATTAGCTTTGACTGATTAGCTTACCATCATCAGACCTGATTAGCTTACCATCATCAGACCTGATTAGCTTACCATCATCAGACCATCATTCTACCTCTGTGGTCTGCTATCCATCATTTAGTCAACTTTTGTCGCTGCTATTTCTCAGAAACCATTTAAGGGACCAAAGTTATGCATGACTCCCTTGGTCAATAAGTTTTCAGGAATCCATCTTGGAATTTGCATGTGAAACGTTTTACTGTCCTTTCTCAGGAACTACTTTTAATAATGGATCATGGTGAAACACAGATTCCTAGTCTGTTGTACTTACCTGGAATCAGACAAATCAGAAAAAAACAATGGCCACCACACTCTCTTGGATTTTGTATGGATATAACATGTAACATGTTAGTTTAATTTGTTGCTGCTATTTTCCCAAGGTTACTAAATGGTTTTATTTTGAAACTTGGTATGCTTGACCCCTTTATTCTGAGAGGGATTGGAAAATCTGGCAAAGGAAAAGTCTTTTAAAGATCATGTTGCAACTTCGTTTTTGTTAAAGTCTGTAGGGGACATCTAACATTAAGTATAGTGATGGCATCATGTTAACTTTTACAGGAAGTTCCTGAGCATTGGATTCCAGCTTCAGGTGTTCCGATAGTTAACGGACAGCCACAGCCAGACGCTAACGGACACATTCCTGGTAATCCTAATCACCACAAACAAGCAATAAGGCAATTTTTTGTAATGTTGTTTCTGATTGAAAAGGATAAAGGAATGTGCAATACTTCGTTAAATTACTAAAGTTTCCTACCTTCAGGAATGCGCAATACTTTGTTAAATTACTAAAGTTTCCTACCTTCAGGAATGTGCAATACTTCGTTAAATTACTAAAGTTTCCTACCTTCAGGAATTTACAATTGCATACTTAGAATACCAGACCAAGGCTGATTTGAAAAGTTGTTCTAGACTGACATATATTTTCATAGTAAGTATTGAAGCTTTTCACTTACCTTGATATCACATCTAGTAGCCTTGTGGAACGGTACACCCCTGCTCTGTAACTCTATTTAACATTGCCATGTCAACAAAATCCTTTGATGTTTTTGATTGGTCATTACTAACAGTCTTACACTGATAATTTCACACAGGATGGGTGCCTGTTGATCTGAAGTCTCGCCAGCACTGTTGGCACCTGACTGCCGTTGACCTGGCACACAACATTGGACTCGTTCTCAGGTAAATAGTAGCTGGTTAATATAGTCTGATTTCCCTGGTCAGATTTGGAATATTTTTGAAGTTAGGGAGGTTGCTTTGTGACATTGTGATTTCCTACGTCTGTGAGGTTAAGACTCCGGATGAAATTTAAAGCATTTCTTAGTATGGTTAAGGACATTTCTTAGTGAGGTTAGGAGGTTTTTGAGATGAATATGCTATTTTTGTATCTTGAGTTATTTCCCTTCGTCATACATCCAATATTCATTGAGTGACTGATGTTTTTATAAATTCCAGGTAATTACTTTACGTGAATCTTTGATTTATTCCTAAAGATAAAGATAATTTATGATAAAAATGGTTATGTTGTAAGTTATGTGTCATTTTAAAGTAAACGGAAGTGGCTGTTTTTCATATTGATAGAGAAAAGACAGATGAAGGGAGAGAACTACAGGTGGACCTAGTGAATCTGTCTGAGCTGATGGGAAAAACAGCAGAATTGATTGGCACCCACATCAATGCCAATCCTTACGGTATGATTGACTAGCATTGTCTAACACACCTCTACAAATATTGACGATTTGACCTAGAGTCATGACCCAGTAATGATGGTAGTCATTGATCTGTTTACAGAATATGTCCATATGAAATCTGATACTTTGTTATATCAGCAGGGCAATCTGCTTTACTCTAACTAACACCTTTGAATTGCTTTATATGACCTTAATTATTTACAAACTACCGGAGTGGGATAATTGTCTTCACATATACTGGAGAGTGGCAATTTCACATTGAAGAAATGCTCACCTTTTTCATGTTGAGTAAAATAATGCAAAAATATGTACACACAAGTATTTTATTCATAGGTAATATAGATTATAGAACATAAAGATTTAAGAACCATAGCCAAGGCAAACATTTCCACACCACAATCAGCTTTAAAAAATCATAATGCACACAGTTCCACACACAAAAATGTCCACATTTTAGTATGTCTCGTTTTAGGAAGACCCACATCCTGCCAGTACAATGGCTGTTAACTGTGTGCTAATATACTAATTTTCTGTATTAATTATTCAAAAATAGCAGAATGAAATATGAATAACCAAATACTGTATACAGAAAAATACTTGCCACCTTATTATGTGTCAGGACATCAACTATTCATGTATCTCGTTTTACTGTAGGGATAGGGAACAAAGCCACACCCCTCCACCTAATGGTGCTGCATGGCAGTGTACGGGCAGCGGTCCCGAGGGGGGTCCACCTGGAGGAAGTGAGGGCGTGGTTAGAAGGCAATGAGCGTGGACGTGTTGAGGGTTTAGTGTGGCACTGTGGGCCTGGCTCCCTATATAAGGTAAGAACAGACCATGAAAGTGTAGACCTTGACCTGCTCACAATGTTTTAACTTTTGCCCATTTTATCTCCAAAATGAAAATGGTTACAGCATGATTTTAAGAATGAGTACAAGAGCTATTATATGTAAAATATATCACTGAAAAGCACATTTACTACTAGAGAAAGGTGGTTTTTACCTGTGTATGGCAAATAGTTCACCGGGTGAAGGTCCCTTGTATACACTACTATTACTATAAACATAAGGTGTCACTTACACGATGTTTCCCAACAGTGTTTTTGCTTCCTCAATCCAAACTATGCGTACTCAGTCAAAACAATTTTGTTGTTTTTGGAAATATGCTGTGGTTGGTTTGGACAATAAACAAAGAGTTGCTGAGTTTCAGGGTTGTGTAGGTCTGGATGCTGATAACCTGTAAGAGGCAGAAATTGAGCCCTAGTTACGTAAACATTGAACAAACCACAGTTGACTTTTTCTGAGGTAGAATTTTTCTGATTCTCAAATGTGCAGGATTCATGTTTCTTTTGTGAATGGAAATGCCCTTAGGTGCATTATATAAATTGTTCGTTTTATTACCCTTTGGTCGTCTGTTCTCCTTGGTTTATATAGGGAAACAACACTTCTGACTATATATCTTGTCCATTTTCAGCAAGAAATAATTCAAACTTGGTTGGAATAGTTATAATGAATTGAAATCAAATAATATCAGACAATAATATCCTTACCTATATCCCAGGGGTTGGCCAAAGAGGAAAAGTGGCTAAATAACAATAGATATTATACATCTCTCAAAAGCAAACTGATTTATCCTTTGGTGACATGGCAAGTATTGTATTTCACTTTGTTTACATGTTGATTTCCACATCATGTCTCAACAATGAAATTGAGCTACCAGTACCTATAATATAACTCAGGTGACCGCTAAGGCCCTTGGGCTCTTGTTAATGGTTAAAAAGGCATATAAACAGTCGATTACTACTTAGATTTACATATTATTACACGAAAATACATTAGTTTGACAAAAAAAAATAAAAAATGAAAGTTTTTTTTTATTTCTTTTTGAATCGTACAATCATATAACAAGCATGTTACATATTATTTCCATATTGTGTACAAGTTAAGCGAACTACACTGTATTATAATAAATATAAGATGTTTGCTTTATTCATTGTCACCCATCAATCACAGTTATATCATCGATAGCAATTGTATATATATATGTGACTGGAGAAGGTAGATCTTTTATGAGAACATTTGCACTTATAAGATGTTAAGTTACTTCTGTACTTGTTAAATGTTTTGCTAAAACTTGTTTCAGCTGTCAGGTTTATTGATACTGTGTGTGGTTTATATCCATTGCTCTTCACAGCTACATCGTCACCATGTAAACCTGCCTTGGCCAATCAGTGACCCTGCTTTAAGTCATCGCCCAGTTACTGTGGCAGTTGACTTAACAACATATGAAGTGGAGGAAGACAAGAAATCGTGTTTGTGGACCTTATCAAAACTGAATGGACAGACATGTGACTCACTTCCTGCTATAGTCGGGCTCCTAGACTCGCTGTCCAGCCAGTCCTAGCCCCCCGCCAAGCTCTGTATAATACCAGGAGAACAAGGCCTCCTGGAATCACTGTCCAGCCAGTCCTAGCCACCCGCCAAGCTCTGTATAATAACAGGATAACCATGCCTCCTGGAATTACTGTCCAGCCAGACCTAGCCCCCCGCCAAGCTCTGTATAAAAACAGGAGGACAATGCCTCCTGGAATTACTGTCCAGACAGTCCTAGCCCCCCGCCAAGCTCTGTATAATAACAGAAGAACAATGCCTCCTGGAATCACTGTCCAGCCAGACCTAGCCCCCCGCCAAGCTCTGTATAATAACAGGAGACCAATGCCTCCTGGAATCACTGTCCAGCCAGACCTAGCCCCCCGCCAAGCTCTGTATAAAAACAGGAGGACAATGCCTCCTGGAATTACTGTCCAGCCAGACCTAGCCCCCCGCCAAGCTCTGTATAAAAACAGGAGGACAATGCCTCCTGGAATTACTGTCCAGACAGTCCTAGCCCCCCGCCAAGCTCTGTATAAAAACAGGAGGACAATGCCTCCTGGAATTACTGTCCAGCCAGTCCTAGCCCCCCACCAAGCTCTGTATAATAACAGGAGAACAAGGCCTCCTGAAATCACTGTCCAGCCAGTCCTAGCCCCCCGACAAGCTCTGTATAATAACAGGAGAACAATGGCTCCTGGAATCACGGTCCAGCCAGTCCTAGCCCCCCGCCAAACTCTGTATAATAACAGGAGAACAATGCCTCCTGGGATCACTGTCCAGCCAGTCCTAGCCCCCCGACAAGCTCTGTATAATAACAGGAGAACAAGGCCTCCTGAAATCACTGTCCAGCCAGTCCTAGCCCCCCGACAAGCTCTGTATAATAACAGGAGAACAATGCCTCCTGGAATCACTGTTTCAATTCAGTATCTTAAAATAGAAAAAAAATGGTATATAAATAAAGTATTGTTGTCTTTTTAACAATCTTAAGGAAAACAATTTACTGTTTTGTGTTTGTTTTGGGACCTTACTGTGACAAGTGAAGTACACACCAGTACCTCACTTGTCACAGTAATTATGATGATTAGAATTACAGAATTTGAACTTGTTCAAAAGTTGGGGACATATATGGTTGAATTTTTGAAAATATTTGTTTTCAAAGGTGTATGAATAAATAAATAAAACAGAGTCACATTTTATTTTTGGCATTGAAAGATCCATGTCCCCCGTGGCAAAACACTAGAGAGTTCCACTATAGATTTTTCTGCACACAGTGACCTCCCCTTAATTTCCCCAGGAACTATACTGTTGGTAAAGCTGTGACAGCATTATAATGCTAAGGTCATCATTGTTGATATCTTTTATTTTAATTCATCTTTATTGTTTTCATAAAAAATTGGCAAGGTATGGTTTTCATTTCAGAAATGATTGATCAAATTTATTGTCAAGCAGGTAAAATGCTTCCCATTCAAAGTGACATTTTTGGCATTAGTAAGGGGATCCTTTAGTAGTGTGCTTAAAACAGGCAATGGAGTAACTACAGCACTCCTGCTAATAGTTAGTCTCTGTGTGGTAATAAAAGCGAACATGTTTGGTTTGTTACATTTTAGTACAATCAAACCTGCATTAAGAGACCACGTTTAATGTTCCCTATTTTGAACAGAACCTGTATAAATTGACCACCTTTGTTTTGAGACCACTTTTTAGATTTCCTAAGGGTGGTCTCTTAATTGAGGTTTGACTATATATGGCATGATGTACGGTTGTGCTTACTGCTCAGGATCTTGATGTTTTATAATCCTGTCATGTGATGTGTTTAAACCAATCAGACACGCTGTTAAATCAATGAGGAATATGTTGATTCAGTGTGGGTAAATTGTCCTATCAGGCAGTAAAAAATAGATAGCAAAATTTGTATGTGAGCTATTGTCAAAAGTTAATAAAATTGTCATTTTTCCTGCATCAACACAAATGACTTCATTCTAACAGTTCGAAAAGGTTTTGGTTGATCTTCAGTATATTTTGTTAGGTAGAATTTCAGACTAGTGGTTTTCTGACTTTCGTGTTCTCTGTTTAAATCATCAAATTTCCTTAAAGAACTAAAAGATACATCATCATGATATCTTTATGGAAAAATGACGTCACTTGAAATTGTAAACCAAATTGTATTGTGTCATAGTGTATATTTTAAATATGTATTTAATAAATACATCATCTATTTGCTTGATGTAGTGAGTGATCTGATATTGTTTTTTAGTCTGAAGAATGTTGTAGCTTTGTGCTATATGTGTAATGCATTATATATGTTGACATCTATACTCTTGTTAGCTCACCTGACCCGAAGGGCCATGCAGGCTTTTGATGTGGTGAGGCGTCTATTGTCTATCCGTCCATCAGTCTTCTTTTAAAACTGTACTACTCTAGAACGTTTGAGTGGAATTTGAATATATTCGGTCTGGAGCATTGTTTGGCCGTTGAAACTCCAATTCTGTATAAATAGAGGGTGTGGCTCCCAAGGGGCCGATCACATGGGTTCAGTAATTGATTTAATATATACATTTCAAATCCTTCCACTTTCTGTAGTAGTAAAGGATTTTTAGCCTAATTTGGAATTTGTTGCTTTAATGAGTTCAATGTTATATACACAAATCGTGTTACCCCAAGGGTAAGAGGGGAGACCCAATAGAGGAAATAGAGGTTAATCTTTAAAATTCTTTTCTTGCAGTACAGATGGAGAGATTTTAACTAAATTGTTGTATAAATGGAGGGTGTAGCCACCTGGCAGGCCATGCCAACTTGGGTAAATAGCAGTAGATGTTTACATGGTTCTCTGCAGTCGATACCAATGAGTACATATGAAACACACTTGTACATACAGTTTGCAGGGACGTTGCTCGTCTGCTATGGCAAAGCAAGATTTTTTTTCTACTGCAAAACAGTTAATAAATGAATTGAGGGATTTTTATCAAATTTGATCAAATGCATCCTTGTGCCAGGGTGCTGCCCCTGTCCTTACTGACTTACTCCCAGGGCATTTCAGTGGAAACGATTCAGATTATCATCCTATAACCAGATATGTGATTGTTTGGTGTGAAGAAACCAACTCAATCATGCTTCCAGGATTAGCTCAGGGGTCTGGTCTTTTCCTGGAGAATTAATCCCTTGGTGATACCATAGAAATAACTGGATTCATCTCATTATAAAGATATACACATAGATACCAATATAAACCTTACTTCCTTTAAAGCACCATTAATCCCTTTGACCTGGGTATTTAATGTGAACATTGCTGCTCTCTGGACTTTACACACAAACAGCATAATTTAGGTGCAATTTGAATGCCTACTCATCCTGAACGGTTTATAATATTTTAACCAATTGTATTATAATGCTACATTGGGACCAATTAATCTTTTTTTTAAAGTGGAGTGTAAGCCCCCTTGGTGTCAATGTTGAATTCTATTTTAATTATTTTTAATGTGAATATTTGTCGTTTTGTATTATTTCGGTGAGCGTTACAGGCCCTTTCTGCCTCTTAATATATGAATATTGTTGGAAAATGTTTTTTTTTTGTCCTTTGTTAGAAAACAGAAAATAAATATTTCCAGATAATTATTATAAACTTTGATGGCATTAGTTTTCGCGTGCCTCTAACACAACGAGAGGAGCGGACTCGGTCGTTGATACAATTTCACTTCCTCTGACATCTACGGTTGATACTATCTGGCAGTAGTTAAAGTTTCTGATATCTTGGAGCTTGTTGCAACTTTTTATACGAATGTAACATTTACAAGTTATAAAAATTCGGAAGCTTTATTTATATATGTTAAGGGATTAATTATGGAAATGTCATCGTCATCGTCAGAGGCTGATGGCCTTTATAAAACTTAATGTGTTACTCCCTTCCTGACCAGTAAAAGCACGAACCACTAAATCGGCGCAGCTAATAATATAATTTCAAGATCTAGAACACTCTGGGGGAATAGAACGCTTTGATTTCGCACATGGTTGTACAATTGTATTTGAGAATTGTGACATCGTGATAGTCGATGTGGATTTATAGAGTCCCAACTCCCGTCCTAGGGTGCTGTTACTGCCTATGAAAGACCTACGGGGACCGTTGTCAAGGCCTGCTGCTATATAGGAAAATAACAGATATCGAATATAGCACTGTTTTGTATGTTTGACTGGTACGGACCATAGGGGAAACGTCAAACATACACTAAAATCCCACCGCTGCCACCAAATGTAACGTAAGGGCGGTCACCCATCCAACTACTGACCACGCTCGATGTTGCTGATTTAGTGAGCGGGTCCCCGGGTTATACCGCATCACTGGAAAAGCTAGCTTGCCAGGAAGGCAGTATTTTCCCCTTATACACCTTAGCTGTTACATGTAATGCAATACTTAAACACGATGCAAATATCTGGGATAGAACGATTCGATTTATAAGGCCACTGATGTATATGTGATCCACCTGTGGATACATGGTATGTTATATATACTGCAAACAAAACATTAAAATACGTCAGCGTAGCAACCAGATGAACGAAACAACAATGTAACAACTGCACTGGAACGTCCATTTGTAATAGACCTTATTTCGCTGGTACAGTAGTACAATGTGATCTACTGGTCATATAAACTTCGTCCAAACTCGCAAACTATTGCTTATGGGTGAGGAATTTGAAGTTCATTCGTTTCTTCCGACAATGGAAGGAAAGGTTAAGATATTCATGTATAAAACGAAGATCAGCAGAGGCCTTAGACGATTGCAAAAATTCCATAAACAAAGATCAAACGAGGTCCTAGGGAAATGCTATGTTATGGAAAAAATCACTCGAGGCCGTAGAGAAGTACTTATAAAAGTTCAGTAAGTGCATCCGAGATCGTAGAGAAATACAGCGGTACCAGAAACAAGTATCTACTGGTCTGAGAGATGTGCGAAAGTTCAAGAAACAAAGACAAATTTGTCAAGATTTTTGGAGAAGAATTACGATTTACTATAAATTTCCAATGTTGTAATAAACCTGTCACAGATGTGTTGGACTGAAAATGTACACGGATGCCATGAAAAAGGAAAATTACAAATAAGCCCGAATGCTCACTACGAAATAGACAGTTTCCAATGAAGTCATTATCATAGTCTTCATCAACCGGCATCTCTCTAATACGAGTACGTACGTAAGACACACAGGTGATGGCACCTACACAGATCGCTAACAGACACAGTATGCCAACAAACAGATGCAGTATACCAACAATGAAACAGATACAGTATACCAACAATGAAACAGATACAGTATACCAACAATGAAACAGATACAGAATACCAACAACGAAACAGATACAGTATACCAACAATGAAACGGATACAGTATACCAACAACGAAACAGATACAGTATACCAACAATGAAACAGACACAGTATACCAACAATGAAACAGACACAGTATACCAACAAACAGATACAGTATACCAACGAACAGACACAGTATACCAACAAACAGATACAGTATACCAACAATGAAACAGATACAGTATACCAACAGTGAAACAGATACAGTATACCGACAATGAAACAGATACAATATACCAACAATGAGACAGATACAGTATACCAACAACGAAACGGCTACAGTATACCAACAATGAAACAGATACAGTATACCAACAATGAAACAGATACAGTATACCAACAATGAAATGGCTACAGTATACCAACAATGAAACTGATACAATATACCAACAATGAAACAGATACAGAATACCAACAATGAAACGGTCACAGTATACCAACAATGAAACAGTCAAAGTATACCAACAATGAAACAGATACAGTATACCAACAATGAAACAGATACAATATACCAACAATGAGACAGATACAGTATACCAACAAGGAGTATACTGTATCCGTTTCATTGTTTGTATACTTTATCTGTTTCATTGTTGGTATACCAACAATAAAACAGATACAGTATACCAACAATGAAACAGATAAAGTATACCAACAATGAAACGGATACAGTATACCAACAATGAAACAGTTACAGTATACTAACAGATACAGTATACCAACAATGAAACAGATACAGTATACCAAC